>NC_042994.1:25990127-26002627 GCF_901001165.1 Salmo trutta
AGACAGACTGTGGTTGTAGTGGACAGACTGTGGTTGTAGTAGCCAGACTGTGGTTGTACTAGACAGACTGTGGATGTAGTAGACAGACTGTGGTTGTAGTAGACAGACTGTGGTTGTAGTAGACAGACTGTGGTTGTAGTAGACAGACTGTGGATGTAGTAGACAGACTGTGGTTGTAGTAGACAGACTGTGGATGTAGTAGACAGACTGTGGTTGTAGTAGCCAGACTGTGGTTGTACTAGACAGACTGTGGATGTAGTAGACAGACTGTGGTTGTAGTGGACAGACTGTGGTTGTAGTAGCCAGACTGTGGTTGTACTAGACAGACTGTGGATGTAGTAGACAGACTGTGGTTGTAGTAGACAGACTGTGGTTGTAGTAGCCAGACTGTGGTTGTACTAGACAGACTGTGGATGTAGTAGACAGACTGTGGTTGTAGTAGACAGACTGTGGTTGTAGTAGCCAGACTGTGGTTGTACTAGACAGACTGTGGATAGTACACAGACTGTGGTTGTAGTAGCCAGACTGTGGTTGTAGTAGACAGACTGTGGTTGTAGTAGACAGACTGTGGTTGTAGTAGACAGACTGTGGTTGTAGTAGACAGACTGTGGATGTAGTAGACAGACTGTGGTTGTAGTAGCCAGACTGTGGTTGTACTAGACAGACTGTGGATGTAGTAGACAGACTGTGGTTGTAGTGGACAGACTGTGGTTGTAGTAGCCAGACTGTGGTTGTACTAGACAGACTGTGGATGTAGTAGACAGACTGTGGTTGTAGTAGACAGACTGTGGTTGTAGTAGACAGACTGTGGATGTAGTAGACAGACTGTGGTTGTAGTAGACAGACTGTGGATGTAGTAGACAGACTGTGGTTGTAGTAGCCAGACTGTGGTTGTAGGAGACAGACTGTGGTTGTAGTGGACAGACTGTGGTTGTAGTAGACAGACTGTGGTTGTAGTAGACAGACTGTGGATGTAGTAGACAGACTGTGGTTGTAGTGGACAGACTGTGGTTGTAGTAGCCAGACTGTGGTTGTACTAGACAGACTGTGGATGTAGTAGACAGACTGTGGTTGTAGTAGACAGACTGTGGTTGTAGTGGGCAGACTGTGGATGTAGTAGACAGACTGTGGTTGTAGTAGACAGACTGTGGTTGTAGTAGCCAGACTGTGGTTGTACTAGACAGACTGTGGATGTAGTAGACAGACTGTGGTTGTAGTGGACAGACTGTGGTTGTAGTAGCCAGACTGTGGTTGTACTAGACAGACTGTGGATGTAGTAGACAGACTGTGGTTGTAGTAGACAGACTGTGGTTGTAGTAGACAGACTGTGGTTGTAGTAGACAGACTGTGGATGTAGTAGACAGACTGTGGTTGTAGTAGACAGACTGTGGATGTAGTAGACAGACTGTGGTTGTAGTAGCCAGACTGTGGTTGTACTAGACAGACTGTGGATGTAGTAGACAGACTGTGGTTGTAGTGGACAGACTGTGGTTGTAGTAGCCAGACTGTGGTTGTACTAGACAGACTGTGGATGTAGTAGACAGACTGTGGTTGTAGTAGACAGACTGTGGTTGTAGTAGCCAGACTGTGGTTGTACTAGACAGACTGTGGATGTAGTAGACAGACTGTGGTTGTAGTGGACAGACTGTGGTTGTAGTAGCCAGACTGTGGTTGTACTAGACAGACTGTGGATGTAGTAGACAGACTGTGGTTGTAGTAGACAGACTGTGTTGTAGTAGACAGACTGTGGTTGTAGTAGACAGACTGTGGATGTAGTAGACAGACTGTGGTTGTAGTAGACAGACTGTGGATGTAGTAGACAGACTGTGGTTGTAGTAGACAGACTGTGGTTGTAGTAGACAGACTGTGGTTGTAGTGGGCAGACTGTGGATGTAGTAGACAGACTGTGGTTGTAGTAGACAGACTGTGGTTGTAGTAGCCAGACTGTGGTTGTACTAGACAGACTGTGGATGTAGTAGACAGACTGTGGTTGTAGTGGACAGACTGTGGTTGTAGTAGCCAGACTGTGGTTGTACTAGACAGACTGTGGTTGTAGTAGACAGACTGTGGTTGTAGTAGACAGACTGTGGTTGTAGTAGACAGACTGTGGATGTAGTAGACAGACTGTGGTTGTAGTAGACAGACTGTGGATGTAGTAGACAGACTGTGGTTGTAGTAGCCAGACTGTGGTTGTACTAGACAGACTGTGGATGTAGTAGACAGACTGTGGTTGTAGTGGACAGACTGTGGTTGTAGTAGCCAGACTGTGGTTGTACTAGACAGACTGTGGATGTAGTAGACAGACTGTGGTTGTAGTAGACAGACTGTGGTTGTAGTAGCCAGACTGTGGTTGTACTAGACAGACTGTGGATGTAGTAGACAGACTGTGGTTGTAGTGGACAGACTGTGGTTGTAGTAGCCAGACTGTGGTTGTACTAGACAGACTGTGGATGTAGTAGACAGACTGTGGTTGTAGTAGACAGACTGTGGTTGTAGTAGACAGACTGTGGTTGTAGTAGACAGACTGTGGTTGTAGTAGACAGACTGTGGATGTAGTAGACAGACTGTGGTTGTAGTAGACAGACTGTGGATGTAGTAGACAGACTGTGGTTGTAGTAGCCAGACTGTGGTTGTACTAGACAGACTGTGGATGTAGTAGACAGACTGTGGTTGTAGTGGACAGACTGTGGTTGTAGTAGCCAGACTGTGGTTGTACTAGACAGACTGTGGATGTAGTAGACAGACTGTGGTTGTAGTAGACAGACTGTGGTTGTAGTAGACAGACTGTGGTTGTAGTAGACAGACTGTGGATGTAGTAGACAGACTGTGGTTGTAGTAGACAGACTGTGGATGTAGTAGACAGACTGTGGTTGTAGTAGCCAGACTGTGGTTGTAGGAGACAGACTGTGGTTGTAGTGGACAGACTGTGGTTGTAGTAGACAGACTGTGGTTGTAGTAGACAGACTGTGGTTGTAGTAGACAGACTGTGGTTGTAGTAGACAGACTGTGGTTGTAGTGGACAGACTGTGGTTGTAGTGGACAGACTGTGGTTGTAGTAGACAGACTGTGGTTGTAGTAGACAGACTGTGGTTGTAGTAGACAGACTGTGGTTGTAGTAGACAGACTGTGGTTGTAGTAGCCAGACTGTGGTTGTAGTAGACAGACTGTGGTTGTAGTAGACAGACTGTGGTTGTAGTAGACAGACTGTGGTTGTAGTGGACAGACTGTGGTTGTAGTAGCCAGACTGTGGTTGTAGTAGCCAGACTGTGGTTGTAGTAGCCAGACTGTGGTTGTAGTAGACAGACTGTGGTTGTAGTAGACAGACTGTGGTTGTAGTAGACAGACTGTGGTTGTAGTAGACAGACTGTGGTTGTAGTAGCCAGACTGTGGTTGTAGTAGACAGACTGTGGATGTAGTAGACAGACTGTGGTTGTAGTGGACAGACTGTGGTTGTAGTGGACAGACTGTGGTTGTAGTGGACAGACTGTGGATGTAGTAGACAGACTGTGGTTGTAGTAGACAGACTGTGGATGTAGTAGACAGACTGTGGTTGTAGTGGACAGACTGTGGTTGTAGTAGACAGACTGTGGTTGTAGTAGCCAGACTGTGGTTGTAGTGGACAGACTGTGGTTGTAGTAGACAGACTGTGGATGTAGTAGACAGACTGTGGTTGTAGTAGACAGACTGTGGATGTAGTAGACAGACTGTGGTTGTAGTGGACAGACTGTGGATGTAGTAGACAGACTGTGGTTGTAGTAGACAGACTGTGGTTGTAGTAGCCAGCCTGTGGTTGTAGTAGCCAGACTGTGGTTCTAGTAGCCAGACTGTGGTTGTAGTAGACAGACTGTGATTGTAGTAGACAGACTGTGGTTGTAGTAGACAGACTGTGGTTGTAGTAGCCAGACTGTGGTTGTAGTAGACAGACTGTGGATGTAGTAGACAGACTGTGGTTGTAGTGGACAGACTGTGGTTGTAGTGGACAGACTGTGGTTGTAGTGGACAGACTGTGGATGTAGTAGACAGACTGTGGTTGTAGTAGACAGACTGTGGTTGTAGTGGACAGACTGTGGATGTAGTAGACAGACTGTGGTTGTAGTGGACAGACTGTGGATGTAGTAGACAGACTGTGGTTGTAGTAGCCAGACTGTGGTTGTAGTAGCCAGACTGTGGTTGTAGTAGACAGACTGTGGTTGTAGTGGACAGACTGTGGTTGTAGTAGACAGACTGTGGATGTAGTAGACAGACTGTGCTTGTAGTAGACAGACTGTGGTTGTAGTAGCCAGACTGTGGTTGTAGTGGACAGACTGTGGTTGTAGTGGACACACTGTGGTTGTAGTAGACAGACTGTGGTTGTAGTAGCCAGACTGTGGTTGTAGTAGACAGACTGTGGTTGTAGTAGCCAGACTGTGGTTGTAGTAGACAGACTGTGGTTGTAGTAGACAGACTGTGGTTGTAGTAGACAGACTGTGGTTGTACTAGACAGACTGTGGTTGTAGTAGACAGACTGTGGATGCAGTAGCCAGACTGTGGTTGTAGTAGACCGACTGTGGATGCAGTAGCCAGACTGTGGTTGTAGTAGACAGACTGTGGTTGTAGTAGACAGACTGTGGTTGTAGTGGACAGACTGTGGTTGTAGTGGACAGACTGTGGTTGTAGTAGACAGACTGTGGTTGTAGTAGACAGACTGTGGTTGTAGTAGACCGACTGTGGATGCAGTAGCCAGACTGTGGTTGTAGTAGACAGACTGTGGTTGTAGTAGACAGACTGTGGTTGTAGTGGGCAGACTGTGGTTGTAGTGGACAGACTGTGGTTGTAGTAGACAGACTGTGGTTGTACTAGACAGACTGTGGTTGTACTAGACAGACTGTGGTTGTAGTAGACAGACTGTGGTTGTAGTAGACAGAATGTGGTTGTAGTAGACAGACTGTGGATGTAGTAGCCAGACTGCGGATGTAGTAGACAGACTGTGGTTGTAGTAGACAGACTGTGGTTGTAGTAGACAGACTGTGGATGTAGTAGACAGACTGTGGTTGTAGTGGACAGACTGTGGTTGTAGTAGACAGACTGTGGTTGTAGTAGACAGACTGTGGTTGTAGTAGACAGACTGTGGTTGTAGTGGACAGACTGTGGTTGTAGTAGCCAGACTGTGGTTGTAGTGGACAGACTGTGGTTGTAGTAGACAGACTGTGGTTGTAGTAGACAGACTGTGGTTGTAGTAGACAGACTGTGGTTGTAGTGGACAGACTGTGGTTGTAGTAGACAGACTGTGGATGTAGTAGACAGACTGTGGTTGTAGTAGCCAGACTGTGGTTGTAGTAGACAGACTGTGGTTGTAGTAGACAGACTGTGGTTGTAGTAGCCAGACTGTGGTTGTAGTGGACAGACTGTGGTTGTAGTAGACAGACTGTGGTTGTAGTAGCCAGACTGTGGTTGTAGTAGCCAGACTGCGGATGTAGTAGACAGACTGTGGTTGTAGTGGACAGACTGTGGTTGTAGTAGACAGACTGTGGTTGTAGTGGACAGACTGTGGTTGTAGTAGACAGACTGTGGTTGTAGTAGACAGACTGTGGTTGTACTAGACAGACTGTGGTTGTAGTAGACAGACTGTGGTTGTACTAGACAGACTGTCTTCTCCCTCTTTCTTCTTCATCTCCCTCTCTCTTCTTAATCTCTCTCTTCTTCATCTCCCTCTCTCTTCATCTCTCTCTTCATCTCCTTCTGTCTTCATTTCCCTCTCTTCTTCATCTCCCTCTCTTCTTCATCTCGCTCTCTCTTCATCTCTCTCTCTCTCTCTTCTTCATCTCCCCCTCTCTTCTTCATCTCCCTCTCTCTTCTTCATCTCCCCCTCTCTTCTTCATCTCCCTCTCTCTTCTTCATCTCCCTCTCTCTTCTTCATCTCTCTCTCTCTCTTCATCTCCCTCTATCTTCATCTCCCTCTCTCTTCATCTCTCTCTCTTCTTCATCTCCCTCTGACTTCATCTCTCTCTCTTCTTCATCTCCCTCTCTCTTCATCTCTCTCTCTCTTCTTCATCTCCCTCTCTTCTTCATCTCCCTCTCTTCTTGTCTCTCTCTATGATTTATACCTGTCCTGAACTCAATGACTGGTCTATGGCACATCTCTCTCTCTATGATTTATACCTGTCCTGAACTCAATGACTGGTCTATGGCACATCTCTCTCTCTATGATTTATACCTGTCCTGAACTCAATGACTGGTCTATGGCACATCTCTCTCTATGATTTATACCTGTCCTAAACTCAATGACTGGTCTATGGCACATCTCTCTCTATGATTTATACCTGTCCTAAACTCAATGACTGGTCTATGGCACATCTCTCTCGTTTCCTCAGTTTCTACCCTTATTTTCTCACACACCTCTTCTCTCTCTCTCTCTCCTTTGTCATGGTAGGCAGCTTCCCACGCTCACCACTTGAACTTGGTAACCCCTCCTCCTCTAAATCACAGTTCCTTGTCCCTTTCCCTCCTCTGTCCATCCCTTCTTCACCAAACAAGCCACTGACCGTCACATCAAGCTGCTGTTACATGTGTAATAACACCAGTAACACTGTCTATCAAGCTGCTGTTACATGTGTAATAACACCAGTAACACCGTCTGTCAAGCTGCTGTTAAATGTGTAACAACACCAGTAACACCGTCTGTCAAGCTGCTGTTACATGTGTAATAACACCAGTAACACCGTCTGTCAAGCTGCTGTTACATGTGTAATAACACCAGTAACACCGTCTGTCAAGCTGCTGTTACATGTGTAATAACACCAGTAACACTGTCTGTCAAGCTGCTGTTACATGTGTAATAACACCAGTAACACTGTCTGTCAAGCTGCTGTTACATGTGTAATAACACCAGTAACACTGTCTGTCAAGCTGCTGTTACATGTGTAATAACACCAGTAACACTGTCTGTCAAGCTGCTGTTACATGTGTAATAACACCAGTAACACTGTCTGTCAAGCTGCTGTTACATGTGTAATAACACCAGTAACAGTCTGTCAAGCTGCTGTTACATGTGTAATAACACCAGTAACACCGTCTGTCAAGCTGCTGTTACATGTGTAATAACACCAGTAACACTGTCAAGCTGCTGTTACATGTGTAATAACACCAGTAACACTGTCTGTCAAGCTGCTGTTACATGTGTAATAACACCAGTAACACTGTCTATCAAGCTGCTGTTACATGTGTAATAACACCAGTAACAGTCTGTCAAGCTGCTGTTACATGTGTAATAACACCAGTAACACCGTCTGTCAAGCTGCTGTTACATGTGTAATAACACCAGTAACACCGTCTGTCAAGCTGCTGTTACATGTGTAATAACACCAGTAACACCGTCTGTCAAGCAGCTGTTACATGTGTAATAACACCAGTAACACCGTCTGTCAAGCAGCTGTTACATGTGTAATAACACCAGTAACACTGTCTGTCAAGCTGCTGTTACATGTGTAATAACACCAGTAACACTGTCTGTCAAGCTGCTGTTACATGTGTAATAACACCAGTAACACCGTCTGTCAAGCTGCTGTTACATGTGTAATAACACCAGTAACACCGTCTGTCAAGCTGCTGTTACATGTGTAATAACCCCAGTAACACCGTCTGTCAAGCTGCTGTTACATGTGTAATAACACCAGTAACACCGTCTGTCAAGCTGCTGTTACATGTGTAATAAAACCAGTAACACCGTCTGTCAAGCTGCTGTTACATGTGTAATAACACCAGTAACACCGTCTGTCAAGCTGCTGTTACATGTGTAATAACACCAGTAACACCGTCTATCAAGCTGCTGTTACATGTGTAATAACACCAGTAACACCGTCTATCAAGCTGCTGTTACATGTGTAATAACACCAGTAACACCGTCTATCAAGCTGCTGTTACATGTGTAATAACACCAGTAACACTGTCAAGCTGCTGTTACATGTGTAATAACACCAGTAACACCGTCTGTCAAGCTGCTGTTACATGTGTAATAACACCAGTAACACCGTCTGTCAAGCTGCTGTTACATGTGTAATAACACCAGTAGCACCGTCTGTCAAGCTGCTGTTACATGTGTAATAACACCAGTAACACTGTCTATCAAGCTGCTGTTACATGTGTAATAACACCAGTAACACTGTCTATCAAGCTGCTGTTACATGTGTAATAACACCAGTAACACTGTCTATCAAGCTGCTGTTACATGTGTAATAACACCAGTAACACCGTCTGTCAAGCTGCTGTTACATGTGTAATAACACCAGTAACACCGTCTATAAAGCTGCTGTTACATGTGTAATAACATCAGTAACACTGTCTATCAAGCTGCTGTTACATGTGTAATAACACCAGTAACACCGTCTATCAAGCTGCTGTTACATGTGTAATAACACCAGTAACACTGTCTATCAAGCTGCTGTTACATGTGTAATAACACCAGTAACACCGTCTATCAAGCTGCTGTTACATGTGTAATAACACCAGTAACACTGTCTATCAAGATGGAGTTACAATACTCATTGTTCTTTTAATTACATAGAAATAGACTTGAACTGTTTCTGCATCAATTTGTTATCATGAAGGCAAGGAGACAAGGACAGGAGATGAGGAGACAAGTGTTGGAATACTACCTAGGAGGGGATGGATGGACCAGCCATCTGTTTCCCTTGGGTAGTAGATTATTATTATAAAAATGATTTGATGTAACCTGTATTTAACTAGGAAAGTCAGTTAAGAACAAATTCTTATTTACAATGACGGCCTACCCCCGACAAACCCGGATGACACTGGGCCAATTATGCGCCGCCCTATGGGACTCCCAATCACGGCCGGTTGTGATACAGCCTGGAATCAAACCAGGGACTGTGGTGACGCCTCTAGCACTGAGATGCAGTGCCTTAGACCGCTGTGCCACCTGGGATCACTCTATAGGGCTATAGTGAATGTTGATCTGGATAACGGTTGTGATTGAAAAAGCCTTGGCGATAAAACGTGCTTGTCCTTCAGGAGTGTGTGTGTGTGTGTGTGTGTGTGTGGCCTGTGTGCATACATCTGTGTGTCTGTGTATGCATGCATCTGTTTATGTTCCAAACCTACCTTCTGGTACTCTGAGTCCTCGGGGCTGAAGTCGCTGCTGACCGTCTCAAAGTGCAGGTTGAAGTGGGGGAGGCGGTGGAGAAGGTTGACCCACCATGGGGGAGAGTAGTTTACTACCGCTGCCATCCTCTCTCACACAGACCCGCCGGTGTCACTACCAATCTGTCAGCCCGAAATATGTGTCCTCTCCGGTCAACAACACTGCTTACAACGCCCACGCATAGGCTACGATTCTCTTCCGAGCGTGGAGTAGTGTGGTGCGCCGAGTGGGTTGTTATCATCGATGTGATTCCGTCATCAATTCAAATATCGATTATCCGTTATTGACGGTTTGTTTTATGGTACCGTCGACCGACGCCACGGTCAAATCAGCAATAATTCGTTTACTCAGTCGGTCGTTGATTGCAGGCTACAATTTCCAGTGCCGCCAACATTCTCGTTCCCACGGGTCTATTCGTTTCTTCCAGCCACGAGTGGTATTGGTGGTATTGGATTATTCCGGTTCTCCATTACCGCATTCCCAACTCTGAGCCAGGACGACAGAAAAATCCATATTCTGCTCCAAACTATGTGTGAATGTAGCCAAGTCTCATTTTGCAATGTGAACACTTATCCACTGAAACCTAGCGGTCGCACCACCAAACGACCTATTCAGCCACAGATTGTAGGCTATTGTTCCTTCTACAGCCCATGTAGGCTAAACCAGCAGGACTGCAGCAGAAATCACAACTCTCTCACATCTCATCGAACAATAACGGACATCCACTCTTAGAAAGACAGCTTACCACTCTAAAAATGCCGTTACATTGCGGTTAGATTTGTCCGACAAAATATCCACGAATCAAATATTCTTTTCTAGATCCCAATGAGAAGGGGGATTTCAGGTTAAGATGACCTCCAATGAAATGATGAGATTTAACATCCGTTCAGCGAGCGGTCCCGGTGGGGGTTCGTTTGAAATGTCCTCCCGGTGATGAAACGTCGCCGTCGTCGGCTGCTACATTGTTCACCGTTAACGAATTTGGAGCGCGCGACGCAACCACGAGCTCGAAAACCCCTAGGAGGACAAAGCTTCTCACTGCAGCTCGCTCTGCAGATAGATCTGTCGACCATGTGTGCAGAGCGGAGCGGTGTTGAATGCGCAAATACTCAGACCCCCCCCCTTCCGATGGACTAACGGTAACACACAACCCAGTCCATGACGACAAAACATCACAACACACCTTTTCATCAAAAAACGAAGAAACGCCATGACCTCTGAAGTGTTTTACGATACAAGGAAAGATACTCATTTAATCAGATAAAACATTATGTTCATGGATTACAGCTATTATAAAACAACACAACTCAAGGCACGATAACAACACAAAATCCCTACCAGTCACGCGCACACACTCTCCTCTGAGCGTCATATTGCAGTAGAATATGATGATAAGTTCACAGTTTGAATCAGCAGTGTTTCTATTGATAGACATGAATTAAAAGTCGCTCATTCTCCAATAAACTCCATGATTTATAACTTTGTTTATGACCATCAATAATCTATATACAGCACTCAGGCACTTTGGCAACATAAAAAACGATCGGTATCAGAACAGAGATTTATTGGGCGGAGAGCTGGCCAAGCAACCCTCCTGGATATGTGTAGGATTATCATTATCATTATTATTATTATTATTATTATTATTATTACAGCCCTGACACCAACAACCACTCCCCTCCCGGAGAGCTACTGCATGTGCAGGACTTCGTTCCAGCCCTGCACTACCAAAACACACTTGGTTCTACTTATCAGCATGTCCTCTGGACCTTGATTGAATCTGGTGTAGGGCTGGAGTAAAAGCCTGCATACCCAGCTACACACACACACACTTCATATCCCATAGTGCAATGCTCTGGTCTAGAAGTAGATTTCTTCTCTCCTTCCCACGAGACGAGACGGAGACACGATGATGTCATCGTCGGAATCCTCAGAGTCCATCGCCTTGGAAACCTTGGAGTCTGGAGGTGGATGGAGCTGTAGTTGGGCTACAGGCGAAGCACAGGTACACATTATATATATACACACACACACACACACACACACACACACACACACACACACACACACACACACACACACACACACACAATATACACACACACATTATATACACACACACACATTATATACACACACACACACACACACACACACACACATTATACACACACACACACATTATACACACACACATTATATACACACACACACACACACACATTATATACACACACACACAGAGAAGCAAAGGAACACACACACATTTTATACACACAGAAACACACACAGAAGCACAGGAACACACATTATAAATATAAATACATATATATGTATATATCCAGACAGCATACCTGGTGTGAGTCTCCTCCTGTTGGACAGTATGTTAGAGACAGGCCAGGGATCTTCCTCACTCTGCACCGTTACATCTTCATCTACATCACTGCCTGGAAGGGCTAACACACACACACACACACACACACACACACACACACACACACACACACACACACACACACACACACACACATTTTCAAATCCTGATTTGTCCTTCAGTCAGCGCTGTGCCACCAAGGTGTCAGATTCAGTGTGTGTCTCACCTGTGTTGCTGGGAGTGTGTGTTGAAGGGACAGAGGGGACTCTTCTAGGAGCTGGTGTGGGTCCACAGGGAGGAGGGGCTGGAGGCTCAGAGCTACAAACACACAGTTATACATACAATACAAAAACAGACACTTTCCAACGTCAGAACTGTGTGTGGTGGTGTGGGGGTGTGGTGGTGTGGGGGTGTGGTGGTGTGGTGATGTGGGGGTGTGTGGGTGTGGTGGTGTGGGGGTGTGGTGGTGTGGGGGTGTGGTGGTGTGGGGGTGTGGTGGTGTGGGGGTGTGGTGGTGTGGTGTGGTGTGTCACCTCTCCGTCATTAGTCCGCTGCGTGTCAGGTGACCTCGGAACACAGACTGGATCAGCGTCACGTTAACCAGCTCCCCATCCTCCACACAGGAGGTAACATCACTGCCACGCTGTGATTGGCCATTCTGGAAATGAAACATTAAATAGTAACTCTTATATAAGAGCCTAATTAGGGCAAATTCCCTTTACTCAATAGATACCTATTGTAAATACGGGGAAACAGTGCCCCTAAGTGGCTATTTGGTTGAACTACAACATAAAAAAACATATTTTACCTTTATTTAACTAGGCAAGTCAGTTCTTAAGAATAAATTCTTATTTTCAATGACGGCCTAGGAACAGTGGGTTAACTGTCTTGTTCAGGGGCAGAATGACAGATTTTTACCTTGTCAGCTCACGGATTCAATCTTGCAACCTTTCGGTTACTAGTCCAACGCTCTAACCACTAGGATACCTG
>NC_042994.1:26007627-26027627 GCF_901001165.1 Salmo trutta
CTCCATGGAGTCACTATGATCTGTTACAGAGACCTCCATGGAGTCACTATGATCTGTTACAGAGACCTCCATGGAGTCACTATGATATGAGGTGTTAGAGACCTCCATGGAGTCACTATAATCTGTTACAGAGACCTCCATGGAGTCACTATGATCTGTTACAGAGACCTCCATGGAGTCACTATGCTCTGTTACAGAGACCTCCATGGAGTCACTATGCTCTGTTACAGAGACCTCCATGGAGTCACTATGATCTGTTACAGAGACCTCCATGGAGTCACTATGATCTGTTACAGAGACCTCCATGGAGTCACTATGATCTGTTACAGAGACCTCCATGGAATCACTATGATCTGTTACAGAGACCTCCATGGAGTCACTATGATCTGTTACAGAGACCTCCATGGAGTCACTATGATCTGTTACAGAGACCTCCATGGAGTCACTATGATCTGAGGTGTTAGAGACCTCCATGGAGTCACTATGATCTGTTACAGAGACCTCCATGGAGTCGCTATGATATGAGGTGTTAGAGACCTCCATGGAGACACTATGATCTGTTACAGAGACCTCCATGGAATCACTATGCTCTGTTACAAAGACCTCCATGGAGTCACTATGCTCTGTTACAGAGACCTCCATGGAATCACTATGCTCTGTTACAAAGACCTCCATGGAGTCACTATGATCTCTTATAGAGACCTCCATGGAGTGACTATGATCTGTTACAGAGACCTCCATGGAGTCACTATGCTCTGTTACAGAGACCTCCATGGAGTCACTATGATCTGTTACAGAGACCTCCATGGAGTCACTATGATATGAGGTGTTAGAGACCTCCATGGAGTCACTATAATCTGTTACAGAGACCTCCATGGAGTCACTATGATCTGTTACAGAGACCTCCATGGAGTCACTATGCTCTGTTACAGAGACCTCCATGGAGTCACTATGCTCTGTTACAGAGACCTCCATGGAGTCACTATGATCTGTTACAGAGACCTCCATGGAGTCACTATGATCTGTTACAGAGACCTCCATGGAGTCACTATGATCTGTTACAGAGACCTCCATGGAATCACTATGATCTGTTACAGAGACCTCCATGGAGTCACTATGATCTGAGGTGTTAGAGACCTCCATGGAGTCACTATGATCTGAGGTGATGCTGGGGGTTGGTACCTTGGTGGGATCCAGCAGCTGTTCTATTTGCTTGTCTTTCTTAGTTTTGTCCTCCTCCAGACGCCGTAGTTTGGCTTTCATCCTGTCCTTCTCGGACTTCTGAGCCTGAAGACTCTGGAGAGGAACAAACAGACCTGATCAATTCCTCTGAGTTCAGGATTAAAGCCATTAGATTTGTCATATACTAGAAGGTTCTAAATGTCCAAAAACCTACTACAAAGTAGGATCAATGAGTTAGCCAGCTAACTTGCCTAAATATTCAAAAATACTTTTGTTTTGTGGTGTGTGTGTGTGTGTGTGTGTGTGTGTGTGTGTGTGTGTGTGTGTGTGTGTGTGTGTGTGTGTGTGTGTGGTTCGTTACCTTCTTGAGGTGGATGATCTCATCGTACATGTCCTCCTTCTCTCTGTAGTCTGGAGGGAGAATAACTGTTACACACTGTAGAATAACTGTTACATACTGTAGAATAACTGTTACACTGTAGAATAACTGTTACACAATATAGAATAACTATTACTTACTGTAGAATAACTGTTACACAATGTAGAATAACTATTACATACTGTAGAATAACTGTTACACTGTAGAATAACTGTTACACACTGTAGAATAACTGTTACATACTGTAGAATAACTGTTACATACTGTAGAATAACTGTTACACTGTAGAATAACTGTTACACAATGTAGAATAATTATTACATACTGTAGAATAACTGTTACACTGTAGAATAACTGTTACACACTGTAGAATAACTGTTACATACTGTAGAATAACTGTTACACACTGTAGAATAACTATTACACTGTAGAATAACTGTTAGACACTGTAGAATAACTGTTACACACTGTAGAATAACTGTTACACTGTAGAATAACTATTACACTGTAGAATAACTGTTAGACACTGTAGAATAACTGTTACACACTGTAGAATAACTGTTACACTGTAGAATAACTGTTACACTGTAGAATAACTGTTACACACTGTAGAATAACTATTACACTGTAGAATAACTATTACACTGTAGAATAACTGTTACACACTGTAGAATAACTGTTACACTGTAGAATAACTATTACACTGTAGAATAACTGTTACACACTGTAGAATAACTGTTACACACTGTAGAATAACTGTTACACACTGTAGAATAACTATTACACTGTAGAATAACTATTACACTGTAGAATAACTGTTACACACTGTAGAACAACTGTTACACTGTAGACTAACTATTACACTATAGAATAACTGTTACACACTGTAGAATAACTGTTACACACTGTAGAATAACTGTTACATACTGTAAAATAGCTGTTACACACTGTAGAATAACTGTTACACTGTAGAATAACTGTTACAATGTAGAATAACTGTTACACACTGTAGAATAACTGTAACATACTGTAGAATAACTGTTACACACTGTAGAATAACTGTAGAATAACTGTTACACTGTAGAATAACTATTACACACTGTAGAATAACTGTTACACACTGTAGAATAACTGTAGAATAACTGTAGAATAAATGTTACACTGTAGAATAACTGTTACACACTGTAGAATAACTGTTACACACTGTAGAATAACTGTTACATACTGTAGAACTGTTACACACTGTAGAATAACTGTTACACACTAGAATAACTGTTACACACTGTAGAATAACTGTTACATACTGTAGAACTGTTACACACTGTAGAATAACTGTTACACACTGTAGAATAACTGTTACACACTGTAGAATAACTGTTACACACTGTAGAATAACTGTTGCACACTGTAGAATAGCTGTTACATACTGTAGAACTGTTACACACTGTAGAATAACTGTTACACACTGTAGAATAACTGTTACACTGTAGAACAACTATTACACTGTAGAATAACTGTTACATGCTGTAGAACTGTTACACACTGTAGAATAACTGTTACACACTGTAGAATAACTGTTACACACTGTAGAATAACTGTTACACACTGTAGAATAACTGTTACACACTGTAGAATAACTGTTACATACTGTAGAACTGTTACACACTGTAGAATAACTGTTACACACTGTAGAATAACTGTTACACACTGTAGAATAACTGTTGCACACTGTAGAATAACTGTTACATACTGTAGAATAACTGTTACATACTGTAGAATAACTGTTACATACTGTAGAACTGTTACACACCGTAGAATAACTGTTACACTATAGAATAACTATTACACTGTATAATAACTGTTACATACTGTAGAATAACTGTTACATACTGTAGAATAACTGTTACACACTGTAGAATAACTGTTACACACTGTAGAATAACTGTTACATAGTGTAGAATAACTGTAGAATAACTGTTACACACTGTAGAATAACTGTTACACACTGTAGAATAACTGTTACACACTGTAGAATAACTGTTACATACTGTAGAATAACTGTTACACACTGTGGAATAACTGTATAATAACTTACACACTGTAGAATAACTGTTACACACTGTAGAATAACTGTTACACTGTAGAATAACTGTTACACACTTTAGAATAACTGTTACACACTGAAGAATAACCGTTACACTGTAGAATAACTGTTACACACTGTAGAATAACTGTAGAATAACTGTTACACTGTAGAATAACTGTTACACACTGTGGAATAACTGTAGAATAACTGTTACACACTGTAGAATAACTGTTACACACAGTAGAATAACTGTTACACACTGTAGAATAACTGTTACGCACTGTAGAATAACTGTTACACTGTAGAATAACTGTAGAATAACTGTTACACTGTAGAATAACTGTTACACACTGTGGAATAACTGTAGAATAACTGTTACACACTGTAGAATAACTGTTACACACTGTAGAATAACTGTTACACAATGTAGAATAACTGTTACACACTGTAGAATAACTGTTACACTGTAGAATAACTGTTACACACTGTAGAATAACTGTAGAATAACTGTTACATACTGTAGAATAACTGTTACACACTGTAGAATAACTTACACACTGTAGAATAACTGTTACATACTGTAGAATAACTGTTACACACCGTAGAATAACTGTTACACACTGTAGAATAACTGTTACACACTGTAGAAATACTGTTACACACTGTAGAATAACACACATACACACACACACGCACAGCGCGCACACACACGCACACAGAATAGAACACACACAACCACGCATCACACACACACGCACAAGCACACGCACATAGAATAGAACACACACAACCACACAGCACACACACACACACACACACACACACACACACACACACACACACACACACACACACACACACACACACACACACCATTGGATGAGGAGTGCAGGTGTTTGGGTTTCTTAATGCCAAGAGCCTGTTGGAGATACTCTGGAGTACAGGGAGAAGAGGAGAGACAGGCTGAGGTGTGTGTTGTGTCAAAGTCAACTCTCAGAGACTGGGACAGACCTAGAGAGAGAGAGGAGAGAGAGGAGAGACAGGTTGAGGTGTGTGTTGTGTCAAAGTCAACTCTCAGAGACTGGGACAGGCCTAGAGAGAGAGAAAGAGAGAGAGATGGAGGGATGAAGGGGGGTGGAGAGGGAGGGAAAGAGGGATGGAGAGGGGAGCGAGAGAGGGACAGAGAGAGAGAGAGAATAACATATTTTTAATACAATGTTAGACCTATAATGAATGATGTTGTGAAATACATGGTTCCCCTCTGAGCAAGACATATCACTAGGGTCAACAAACCCTACAAGCTGTCAGCTGGAATAACATGCAACAAGATACCACACTAGCTGAATAACTGTGTGTGTGTGTCCCTATGGAGGTTTAGGAATAGAGTTGTCTCTCTGGTTTCTATGGAGGTTTAGGAATAGAGTTGTCTCTCTGGTTTCTATGGTTTCTATGGAGGTTAAGGAATAGAGTTGTCTCTCTGGTTTCTATGGTTTCTATGGAGGTTTAGGAATAGAGTTGTCTCTCTGGTTTCTATGGAGGTTTAGGAATAGAGTTGTCTCTCTGGTTTCTATGGAGGTTTAGGAATAGAGTTGTCTCTCTGGTTTCTATGGAGGTTTAGGAATAGAGTTGTCTCTCTGGTTTCTATGGTTTCTATGGAGGTTAAGGAATAGAGTTGTCTCTCTGGTTTCTATGGAGGTTTAGGAATAGAGTTGTCTCTCTGGTTTCTATGGAGGTTTAGGAATAGAGTTGTCTCTCTGGTTTCTATGGAGGTTTAGGAATAGAGTTGTCTCTCTGGTTTCTATGGTTTCTATGGAGGTTTAGGAATAGAGTTGTCTCTCTGGTTTCTATGGAGGTTAAGGAATAGAGTTGTCTCTCTGGTTTCTATGGAGGTTTAGGAATAGAGTTGTCTCTCTGGTTTCTATGGAGGTTAAGGAATAGAGTTGTCTCTCTGGTTTCTATGGTTTCTATGGAGGTTAAGGAATAGAGTTGTCTCTCTGGTTTCTATGGTTTCTATGGAGGTTTAGGAATAGAGTTGTCTCTCTGGTTTCTATGGAGGTTTAGGAATAGAGTTGTCTCTCTGGTTTCTATGGTTTCTATGGAGGTTTAGGAATAGAGTTGTCTCTCTGTAGTACAGCCACATTGGTATGTTAGTAAATTGCTTTTTTCTATGGTGATAAAGTTCTGTTTATATTTCCATGGTACCCACCGTGCCCGTTGCTTAGCGAAGCCAGACAGTTCTCTCTGGGGGTCCGAGCTATCTCACCCCTCTCCAACAGAGTGTCACCTCTCCCCCCTAGGGCCTCCCCCCTCTCCCCCAGAGTTCCTCTCAGGGGCCTCCAGGCTGACACCGCTGATCTCCTCGGGTTCACATCCATACTGGAGAGATACGGAGACCCTGGACACACACACACACACACACACACACACACACACACACACACACACACACACACACACACACACACACAACAAAGTTAGGGTGGTAAAAGCAATGGAGTTGAATTTGAACTTGATTCTCAAAGCCAGATGTATTGTAGATGATAGCTGGTCTTACTGGGAGAAGAGGGAGGTTTACCAGACGGCTTCTTTTTCCTGGCTTTCTGTTGAAACACAAAACAATGGTTAGGAGAACTCAGAGACACACACACACACACACACACACACACACACACACACAAGGGGACAGAAAGTCATCTCACCTTTCCAGAGTCTGATATATAGGTAGCAAGAGAAAGTCCATCCTCGACCTTGGAAACAAGGAGAGAATAATTAGTTAGTAAGCCTATCTATACAACTTATGGTAGGCGAATAGAGTAGCAGTACAATAACTGCTGTTACAGTGATGTCGCAAAACAGTATCCAATCTACAGAAGCAGTAGTACAGAGGCTAACTAAAACAGTATCCAATCTACAGAAGTAGTATTACAGTAGCTAACTACAACAGTATCCAATCTACAGAAGCAGTACTACAGAGGCTAACTAAAACAGTATCCAATCTACAGAAGTAGTATTACAGAGGCTAACTAAAACAGTATCCAATCTACAGAAGTAGTATTACAGTAGCTAACTACAACAGTATCCAATCTACAGAAGTAGTATTACAGAGGCTAACTACAACAGTATCCAATCTACAGAAGTAGTATTACAGTAGCTAACTACAACAGTATCCAATCTACAGAAGTAGTATTACAGAGGCTAACTAAAACAGTATCCAATCTACAGAAGTAGTATTACAGAGGCTAACTACAACAGTATCCAATCTACAGAAGTAGTATTACATTAGCTAAATTCAACAGTATCCAATCTACAGAAGTAGTATTACAGTAGCTAACTACAACAGTATCCAATCTACAGAAGTAGTATTACAGTAGCTAACTACAACAGTATCCAATCTACAGAAGTAGTATTACAGTAGCTAACTACAACAGTATCCAATCTACAGAAGTAGTATTACAGTAGCTAACTACAACAGTATCCAATCTACAGAAGTAGTATTACAGTAGCTAACTACAACAGTATCCAATCTACAGAAATAGTATTACAGCAGCTAACTACATCAGTGATGGCGTTAAAAACAACACATTGGCCGTGTACAAGTTGAGCATCGCTGTTGTTGACTCACCAGATCTTCTAGGTCTTCGTCCGTCGGGATATCGCTGGCCACGAGAGACATCGTTGAAGTTGGCTACAGATAAAATGATAAACTAATCTCTCTTTGGAGGAAATGGACAGTTGTAGAACCTCTCCTTGCGTGTTCTTGTCATTTTTCGATGCTTCATTTCGCTATGTTGACACGTTTGCCTTAGCTATAGCTGCGGGAAAAACAAGCATTTGGTAGGAATATATATAAAAAAAGCACCTCTTACTTTGAGATCAAAACATAATCAAATGCCTGTCCTCAAAACGATACGAAAGCAACAATAGCCTAGCAGCTATAGCCTACCACAGGCGATTATTTTAGATTTCGTACGAGCACAGCAGACAACCACCTACAATCTCTCGTATTACACCGTTGCTTGGAATAAACGATGCAGAAAATGAAATATAATTTGCGGCGGATAGCCTTCTATCATAATTCCTTTGATGTTGTTTCTCCGCTCTGGCTGTCACTGTGGCATCAGTAGTCTAGCAACAAGAAACAATTGTAGCAGAGCAGCAATACATTGATGTTCGTTTATGAGCGTATTTGCTGCGCAGGTTTTGCGCAGACCATGATAGAGTGCTTCTTCTATGGTTTTCACTGTTCAGACAGAAACCCATAATCAGTTTAATATCTTATTATTATTGTGCAAGTAAACATACTCACTGACTAGCCTAACTCGAGTGTGTATACATAGTTTATGGATAAGAGCGTCGGCTAAATGACTTAAATGTAAATGTAAAGCTGTGGCACTTCATCTGGCAAGTCATTGCTATTTCATGCCAACTTGTGTATCCGCTCTCAGAAGCTTGTGTATGGCGTCATATGTTGCTGAAACTGGCGTGAATGTTAGCTAATGTGTGTGCTAACCCAGCTAGCTAGCTGTTTACTGTTCAAAGGCAGGTATGGGACACTGAATGTATGTCAGAGACACATGGTAACCCTAGCCTCCCTGTATGCTTGTTTGACCTCCATCAAGAGGTCTGGACCTTTATAGCACAGACAGAACAGGATATAGCCAAAGATACTGATAAACAGTGTATTCAGACCCCTTGACTTTTTCCACATTTTGTTACGTTAAAGCCTTATATTAAAATTGATAAAACTTGTTTTTTTTCCCTCATCCCCTCATTTGCACTGTTGGTTAGTGTCTGTAAGTAAGCATTTCACTGTAAGGTCTATACATGTTGTATTTGGCGCACGTGACAAGTAAACTTTAATTTGATTTGATAAAAGTACACGCAATACACCATAATGACAACGTAAAAAGAGGTTTTCAGAAATGTTTTCTACAAAATAAAAATAATTCAATGGAAATATCACATTTAAATAAGTATTCAGACCCTTTACTCAGTACTTTGTTGAAGCACCTTTGGCAGCGATTACAGCCTCAAGTCTTCTTGGGTATGACGCTACAAGCTTGGCACACCTGTGTTTGGGGAGTTTCTACCATTCTTCTCTGCAGATCCTCTCAAGCTCTATCAGGTTGGATGGGGAGCATCGGTGCACAGCTATTTTCAGGTCTCTCCAGAGATGTTCGATCAGGTTCAAGTCCAGGGTCTGGCTGGGTCACTCAAGGACATTCAGAGACTTGTCCCAAAGCCACTCCTGCATTGTCTTGGCTTTGTGCTTAGAGTCGTTGTCCTGTTGGAAGGTGAACCTTCGCCCCAGTCTAAGGTCCTGAGTGCTCTGGAGCAGGTTTTCATCAAGGATCTCTCTGTACTTTGCTCCATTCATCTTTCTCTCGATCCTGATTAGTCTCCCAGTCCTAACCGCTGAAAAACATCCCCACAGCATGATGCTGCCACCACCATGCTTCACCGTAGGGATGGTTCCAGGTTTCCTCCAGATGTGACGCTTGGCATTCAGGCCAAAGAGTACAATCTTGGTTTCATCAGACCAGAGAATCTTGTTTCTCATGGTCTGAGAGTCCTTTACATTTACATTTTAGTCATTTAGCAGACACTCTTATCCAGAGCGACTTACAGTAGTGAATGCATCCATTTCATTTCATGCATTTGTTTTTGTACTGGCCCCCCGTGGGAATCGAACACACAACCCTGGCGTTGCACACACCATGCTGGCGTTGCAAACACCATGCTCTACCAACTGAGCCATCATCTCTGTCTGTAACCGTGGAACAGCACAGTGAGAGATGATACCACCTGTCTGTAACAGTGGAACAGCACAGTGAGAGATGATATCACCTCTGTCTGTAACCGTGGAACAGCACAGTGAGAGATGATATCACCTCTGTCTGTAACCGTGGAACAGCACAGTGAGAGATGATACCACCTGTCTGTAACAGTGGAACAGCACAGTGAGAGATGATACCACCTCTGTCTGTAACAGTGGAACAGCACAGTGAGAGATGATATCACCTGTCTGTAACAGTGGAACAGCACAGTGAGAGATGATATCACCTCTGTCTGTAACAGTGGAACAGCACAGTGAGAGATGATATCACCTGTCTGTAACAGTGGAACAGCACAGTGAGAGATGATACCATCTCTGTCTGTAACAGTGGAACAGCACAGTGAGAGATGATACCACCTGTCTGTAACAGTGGAACAGCACAGTGAGAGATGATACCACCTCTGTCTGTAACAGTGGAACAGCACAATGAGAGATGATATCACCTGTCTGTAACAGTGGAACAGCACAGTGAGAGATGATATCACCTGTCTGTAACAGTGGAACAGCACAGTGTGAGATGATACCACCTCTGTCTGTAACAGTGGAACAGCACAGTGAGAGATGATATCACCTCTGTCTGTAACCGTGGAACAGCACAGTGAGAGATGATATCACCTGTCTGTAACAGTGGAACAGCACAGTGAGAGATGATATCACCTGTCTGTAACAGTGGAACAGCACAGTGAGAGATGATATCACCTGTCTGTAACAGTGGAACAGCACAGTGAGAGATGATATCACCTCTGTCTGTAACAGTGGAACAGCACAGTGAGAGATGATATCACCTGTCTGTAACAGTGGAACAGCACAGTGAGAGATGATATCACCTGTCTGTAACAGTGGAACAGCACAGTGAGAGATGATATCACCTGTCTGTAACAGTGGAACAGCACAGTGAGAGATGATATCACCTGTCTGTAACAGTGGAACAGCACAGTGAGAGATGATATCACCTCTGTCTGTGACAGTGGAACAGCACAGTGAGAGATGATATCACCTCTGTCTGTAACAGTGGAACAGCACAGTGAGAGATGATATCACCTCTGTCTGTAACTGTGATTGTAACAGTATATATATATATATATATTTGTTCAGTTGATCTAGCCTTAACCGCAAGATTTTATCTGTATAAATATTATTTCAAGGAGCCTTTAATAAAACCATTGATTTTAAAATGGTCTGTTTTTCTACGTCTCATGCATTGTTTCTATGTCCTATTTCTATGTGGGGGAGTCATTCAGTGAAACATGAATGGCATCAACTAAGGTAGACACATTTGCTCTCTGTCTGTCTCCCTCTCACTCTCTCTCTCTGTCACGACTCAGGATATGACCCAGATGTAGACACAGGAGGCGGATGGTTCAGTTCTCAGATCATTTATTATAACACAGGGAGCAGGCAAAGGTTCGTAACCAGATCAGATTCCGACGGGTACTGGATGGCAGACAGGCTCAGGGTCAGGGCAGAAAGATCAGAACCGGAAAAGCTAGAAACAAAAAAATAGTGTGCAGGGAAAACCAGGAAACACGCTGAGACGACCTGACAATAAGACGGACTGGCAACAGACAAACAGAATACGCAGATATAAATACACAGGGGTGTCGTGTCTTTGGCTATGCCGGATTAAGTGATATGACATGCTAACTTATAAAATTATTTCTCTGTAATTAATATTACCTGATTAAGCTAATCATGTAAATGTAATTAACTACAAAGTCGGGGCACCACAGAAGAACGTTTATAGAGCCGTTATCTTCCGAATAAACTCTTAAAATACTTAGTAATATTTTACATCGATAGCAGTCAATATTAACCCTTATCTTATTTTCAGTCTCATAATGAAAGTTGTCAATTCTTGGTTATCTTCACGAACCCTGGCCAACAAGTTGAATCAGCAATACAAATTGGGTTTAATTATTTATTTACTAAATACCTAACTAATCACACAGAATTACAAATACACAGAATACAAATGATGTCATACAGAAAACATCCTGGTGGACGGAGCCTGTATCATGGCTGGTTACACAAAGGAAAGGGGGGTTGGGCTTGAATGAAAGAGCGGGAAGATTTAGGAACAAAGAAACAGCAGCTATGCTATCGTAAATACATTATCTTATGCATTCTAAATTACCGCCCATTTGGAAAAGGAAAATGCAATAAATATTTACTCTGAGCTGCGCTTCGGTAGATTGGTCGTAGATGCTGGCCGGGTTGGCCAACAGATCTTCCTGTAGTGGAAGAATGTCTCTGGTGGTAAATTGAATAGGTGGTGGTATCTTCGTCTGGTTGTTAGACTGGATCCGTCGTCCGTCCTTTCCTAGCCCACGTTAGCAGCGGCTAACTCAACGGCTAGGAAGTATCACTTCTGTAGTGAATAAGCTCAAAGTTCATACCAGTTCATACCATAGCTCACGCCGAGGTTGGCTTAGTTCTGTCCTTGATATGTGTCTGTCCTTCTAACGTAGAGGCTGCAGACCTCCCGTACTGGAACATGTGAATGTCTTTTCGTCAAAGGCTTATATAGTGGAGAGGAGGGAAGGAGGTGTTTCATCGTTTATAACCCCTGTCTCTTCACAGGGTTGGCCACTGATCGGGCAGGGCACTTTCCTGATGAAAACCCAATTCTCTCATTTGGAAGCTAAAATTACATTTAATCTCCTAACAAACAATTTCAATATCAAACATTTCAATTGCATAACAATTCCATGTGACTCTGATAACTAGAGGGTGTATACTTTCTCAGGTACAGTTTATGTTGTCCTGTCATCAATCATAATGTCTCAGATAACAATGAACTGACATACATACTCATTACGTTATCAAGCATATTTCCAACTGGTTTTATTATCAAAATATGGTTCCTTTTCCCCATTTGTTTGATGTTCCCAGACTCTCTATATTTAACACAGGCTATTCAAGTCCTTCAGTAGGGTCAGAGAGAGAGGGGAAGGGAGAAAGGTATTTATGGGGGGGTCATAAACCTTACCCACAGGCCAACGTCATGACAGTCCCCCCATGTTGGGTTCAATCTTGCGATTAACCTGCATGTTGTAAACCAACATAAAAATTAACGTGGGTTGTCCTGGTTGTGGATCATCGTTGTGGTCCCCATCTGGCGGTCGACCCGGGTAGGGTGTCTGCAAATGAAGAAGTCCGCTCCAAGGCTGGGCAGCAGATGTCCAGTTGGTGGTTGCTATTGCAGTCCCCCCTCTGGTGGTCGACCCGGGTAGGGTCTCTGCAAATGAAGATGTCCGTTCCATGACTCGGCAGCGGATGTCCGGATTGGGATCGCCGTTCCGGACCCGTCGTCTGGTCGTCCAGACTGGAATATCTGGGCAGTAACTTAGGCAGAGGTTAACAATGCACACACACTCATGAAATATATCATTACATTTCCTCCCAAATGAGCGGCGTTGTGGCACTAACTGATGGTTGTATGGGGGAGTTGTTTATGGCTCTATCACTTTCTATGTGCCAAAGAAAATGAAACAAAATTAATGAAAGCATAAACAAAACAAAATAGTTATGCCACCTTAATCATCTAATTGGACTGTATTCTATCTACGTCCATGGTCTTGGCAAAATGACCCTATCATGGCATTGTCTAATGTCATATCTAGGGCTTTCCTAATTTGCGGGGTGGCGCTTAGGGTACTATCCTAAGTTGACAACTATATGATAAGTCTACAGCTGTAAGGCACTAGTTTTGGGCAGTCTACAGGATGACCTATGGACTTCTGGTTAGAAAACTGGTGAGTGCTGTAGAGTCAAAGGCCTAGAAGTAAATGTTCAACTTTACTAAGGCTGATATTTTGCTTGGACCCTTAACTGATCCTAGCATAAATCCTAATTGGATGTTCCGTTGTGCATGTGCGTTTATGCTTACACAATCGCGCATGTCAAGGGAAAATAACCAAGTATCCTGGCAGATTACAACTTGTTCAGAATGAGTCTGACTTAGTCAGGTAATTTTCAGGTCAATGCCTGGAGGTCAGTCAGAATTGGTGTCAAGGGAGTCTGTAGTAGTTTTTCTACAAGTCACTGTGTCTTCCACTATTGTAGTGGCGGTAGGTATGAAGTCTATTTCATAGCTATGTTATCCACGGAGGAGCTAACCTCACGACGGAAGTACTCTAAGTATTAGACCAGTCGTACGTGGTGTGATCATGGTTCATGACTTTCTAATAACTTTTCTCCTGAACGGAGGGTTCTATTTATTAGTGGCATGTGTTAACCATTGGAAGAGTGCAATGGAGATTCCCTTCCCCGTGTTGCACTCTGAGTGACTCCTATGTCGCTATTATCAATAGCAATTTAACTTGTGAGGTTACTAATCCTCTTACTGAGTGTTGCTGGACTGACTGTGGTATTGGTACTGGTATTCAAGGGGTCCAGTTGTCCTACCGATTTATTCTGAAATATTATCTACCGGAACACATGATTGGAGCATATTACTAGTTGTATTGTAGTTGAACCTACACATGGCATGGAATGATTATTGTTGCCATTTGTTTTGGAGGTGGACAAGTCCACTGGACTTCCTTTACGACCAGTGTGGTACACCTCAGAACTATCTTAGATGTGTTCTAAGATAATCCCCGTCTAGGGGCCTGTCTGCTCCTCACTGTTCTCATAGGGGAGTTTACCACTAGATTTCATTTATGCTCTGGCGGCTTCGTACGGTGTTGTCCGTAGTCTCGACCCCCCCACCGGCCTCGATGAGGCTCATCATGGGTCTGGGCTACTATTCCCCCCCTTTGTGTCTCGGGACCCCCCCACCAGCGGGTGGTGTTGGTGTCCGACGCGCAAACGAAAAGGTCGGACCCTATGTACGAGTTGTCAGTGGCCGCGTTATTATGAGAATGGCTGTAACCTTTCAACCAAATCTCCTGGTGTTTGTGCTTCAATACCCTCAGTGGCTGTCGAGGTCTGTCAGTCACCACCGCGTCCGCGTGTGGCAACCTCTTCAGTACCTGCAAACTGAGACGAGGATATCGGTCTGTGATATCGCAAAGTGTTTCACCAGTGGGAGTCATCGGGTCAGTTGCTGGACTGACGCCATTAGTGTCATTGTAAGGGGGGACAGTCCCCAACAAAGCAGAAGGTGTATCATCGGAAGCAGAGTGTACTCTGCGCATCAATGTTTTTCTTGCTGAGACGGCCGCAGTGCTTGCGGAAGTTTCCGAGGGGCAAGAGAAGTTCATCTCAACTACCGTATTGCACGACTGCAAGAAGGAGGGAAGTTGCTCATTCACAGAGACAGCTGGCTCGAAATCATGAAAATAATGGTCAATCAGATTGGCTGATGGAATGTGTCGAGATATCGTAATATCTCCTTGGATCGGATTCTGCACCAAGAGGTTTCTAAACGTCTTTTTCCCAAGGGGTGCTTTTGACAGATACCCCTCGTGAATGACTGCATTGCAGCTAGCGTTAGGGGAAGACAGTGTGGTCAGTGGAGAAGGCACTGTGGCCTGTGACCATACCTGGTTGGTTTTCCAATCCATCAATGGGAGTAACCAATCCATCAAGTCTGCTCCAAGTAGCAGGGTTACAGTTTCGAGGCTGGTAACATACACAGGGTGAACGAGCGATACGTCCTGGAAGTGTAGTTTCAGCATGACTCTCAATGTGAGAGGCGAGGTAGTCTGAGTGACCCCTCGAAGTTTAGTGTCACATCGTTCCACTTTAAACCAACGTTTAGTTGGCTTCAAAGCCCTTTTGAGATCATCAAACAATGTTTGAGAGATGAGTGATATTGTCGCACGCGAATCAATTAGCGCATGACAAGCTAAGCAGTCCTCCAGGACTGTTTCCAGGTATGGCCGTTTAGATTCGTGGTTAGTGGACATATTCCCCACAAAGTGGAGTGGTCGTTCGCAACGACGTGATGTGCCATGTCTGTTCCAGATGGAAGCAGATTGACTTTTCCGATTTTGAGTGGGCTTGGCTTTAACGAAGCGTTTGACCTTTATCTTCGCAACTTTTGTATCGGAGTCTATAGACAGAGCCCGGGGGCTTGTTTCTTGATCAAGCCGGCCCTGGATTGGGTCATGAATGAGAGCGGGAGAAATTTGAACTTTAACGTCCATGCTATGGGTGTTAATTCCTGCGGACCTGGTGTCCGGTAATTCCCCGTCTAGTCCTTGTGACTTATCTTTTACCCTTTTCTCAAATTGTTCTCGCTTAAGTTCTTCCCATAGTGGGACTTCTGGAGAACATTGGTCTACGTTTTGATCGTCCTTCAACCCTTTGTTACCCTTGTGCTCTGACACTTTTTGTGGGTTGGGTGCAGGAATGTAGCGAACGGGTCGATTGTAGCGGTAGTCATGTTGATGGCTACGTACTTTACAGTTATTTCGACCGCGGAGGTTATTGGAATCATGGTTTCGTGGTAGAAACTGTTGTTGTGCGTCATCTCTCGACGCTCCAATACCTGATAATGCACCCTCTAACTAGAGTGAGTGCTCCTGGTTAAACTTCAAAACCGAGTGGTCAGGGCTCTTAGCGTTGCGAGCTTTTGATGCCTCAAAAGCTGTGCTTGCAAGCTCTCTGAGTTGTAAGATAGGCAAGCCAACGTGGGCTGCAGGGCCCAAGTAGGTAATGAAGGTGGGATACATGTTCGACAGAAACATTTGTTTGAATGGTAACAGCTCTTCCATTCCTGTTTCCGTGAGTAGGCCAAAGTAAGCTGAACGAAGCCTATGATAGAAAGCTTGTGGGTGTTCGTTCTGAGCTTGTTTGACCGTGTTAGCCAGTGAGCTATCGTGTTTGCGAGTCGCAGAACCACTGAATTCTAATTTCAAAGCTGTGGCAAGTTTAGCGTAGTCATTTAGCACGTGTTGCTGTTGTAGGCGAATGAACCTCGTCACGTGTCTATTCGACGTTCGCTTCAACAGGTAAACCCTGTCAGAACCCGTAGCGTTCGGGTAGCCACCCAACGCGTCCTCTATGTCAGCTAGGAACGTCTCAGTATCGTTTGGCTGACCTGGAACGGGGTCAAAGGTGGGGAAATTCTTGACGAGTTTGTCAAGGTATTCCGCACCAAGCGGGCGGAGAGGATTGGCCTCATCCTGTGGAGAAATTGGGGCCGACAGGCCAAGAGGAGAAGCCAAGCTTTGGCTTTGTTGGCCAAGAGGCTCCATGTTACTCAGTGCCGAATGGCCAAGAGGAGAAGACTGAGGGACACATGATGGAGGCAATGTCTGAAACCTATCATCTTCACTCCTTTGAGTACCGGACTCCGGTTGCTTGGATGGGTAGTCATGCTGTAGAGCGTGACCATTCTGGACTTCCTCCAGATGGTACCTAAGGGTGGTCTTCTGCTGCATTGCAGAGTCCACTTGAGCGCTTAGAGTACCAATTTTGGACACGTGAGTGTCACACCTGCTCCTTTCGGTCTCAAACTTATCTGTCATGGTTTGCAGATAGAGGTCTCGAGTACGGAGCGAGAGATTCAGTGATGAGATTTCCTCTGCTTGCTTAGAAATCAATATTTCCAACCTCATCAACTGAGTTCTCTCATCATTCATTTTGTCAGCAACTTCAATAAGTTCTGCTGATTTATCATCCAACTTTGTCATTGTGTTCATTAACTGATCGTCTTTGGTCTGCAGCGCTTTGAGGAGTACCGTGTTATTTTGAGTAACATTCAACAAAACAGCATGCATGTTGTCAAGTTGAGCGCTCCTGTTTGTAGATAACTCTTCAGATTTATCTAGTTTGGCGTGGACATCATCGTATCTAGTTTTGGCTAAATCGAGTTGTTCCTGTAGGATATGATTTTGTTGAAGAGCTTGTGCTCGTTCATCGTCATAAGTATTTGCAATTACTTTTAATTGTTCCGATTTCAAACGCAGTTCCTTGACTAGCAGAATGTTTTCATTTCCTGCTTTTGTCAATAGTTGCTCAGTTCTCTCCACCTGTGCCCTCATGTTAGCCATGTCTTGCACGTGCTTCAGCTGTGCACTGTGGTATTGGATCGATGCCAACCTTTGATGGCGATACATAAGTGCTAAAGTGGAGAGAACCGTCACAAAGCCTGTGTTTAATGGTTGATTTTGGACAGCGTTCGCAATTTCGGCTGATTTTTCACTAATGGCATAATTAGGGTTGGTATCGCTGCTGAGGTCAGAGATCAATCCTTTTATGGGTGGAGGTTCACTAATTAGCAGAGGAGTGGTGACCACCTCCTTTGGTAGCTTGCACATTATTAGAAAAATTTAGAGGAAAAATGTTCATATTTTTTTTTCAATGTTTGGGTTTGGAATTCATTGGAAGCTGCAAAGACAAGTTTAATCTATTTATAGATGTTGACAAACCATCAGTACTGTACCAGTAATGTGGAAGTTGGATGTGAATGAATTTGCAAAAGCAAATTGAATGAATTAATCAATGCCAATGATTAATCCTACCTGGGTAGGCTATCTGGGTATTAACTTGAATTAACCTTAGAGGTTGCTTCATCCAGGTTAATATGAGAAGTTTTAAAAGTGTCTCATTTGATTGGAAGAACATTAAGGTATGTTCAACAATTTAACTTATTAAATTGAATGAGATGATAATCCATACAATCTCCATTGATTGGATATCATAAGTGTAAACAGTAGATCAAATGTTGGGAACACTCCCAACTATGGTACACTTCTTCCTTGGGCCGAAGCCACATGGGATTCCCGCTGGGGCGGGACTTCTGTCAGTACTGGATTACTGAAAGGGTTTTGCAAAAACCAAATTTTACTGATTGATCAATTTTAATGATAAATCAAACCTGTATAGGCTATTTGGGATTTAAACTTTAATTAACCTGAGAGGTTTATTCATCTAGGTTAATGTGGAAAAAAGATTACAATGTCTCATTTAGAAAACTCATCAATTTGGATATTTTTTTTAAAAGATCCACTTGAGAATGTAAATCTGGCAATTTCACTTATTAGTTCAATTGAATAAGACATCGATATCCGTCTGGATATCATGAGTAACGACTTGACTGTCACCTGACTAATTATTTGAAGTACAGTACTGGAGACTCTTCAGAGGTCCCTACTGGCACACACTGAAATCAACCGGAAGTACCCAGGGCAGGACTTTCGTTCCGCAAGTCGGATGAATTACAATGTGGCACAAACAAAATGGCTGTTTTCCCTTTTGTTAGCTTAGCATCTCAAGCAAGCTAATGCTACTTGATGCCTGAAAAATGCTCACATAGGATTCCCTTGGCAAGGGAAAGGTTTTACTTATAACGTATTATGTTCAAACCCTTTTCGGCAATATTTGACGATGTTTTAACCAGAACTCGCGGTAAACAACAAAATGCACCGTGGTCTCCTCGCATCGAAACGCGAGAGACAGACATACGCTGGTCAAGCTAATCTCTCCTAAATTTCAGTCGGCTGGCTCTTTGTCCTCGCTCGAGAAATTAATAATGACCTAGCCAACACGCGTCTGAAACGCGCGAGGCAGAAATAGCCCAGCGTTTGGCCAAACGCGCTATTTATCAGATAGCTTTATCAGTCCTCATACAGAACTGTATAGCTTATGCTCGCCACTGACTACCCCAGAGCACAACACAGAGGCGATTCTCCAGAGCACACACGCACCAATAATTCCGATCTACAATTCCCATAATGTATATAATCAACTTGGTATATTATGTAATCTGCTTTTCAATTTTATATAGGCTGAATCAAAATGAAAGCTTCATCCTATTTTAGATTCCTCGCACGGGGGCTCCATTATGTCGTGTCTTTGGCTATGCCGGATTAAGTGATATGACATGCTAACTTATAAAATTATTTCTCTGTAATTAATATTACCTGATTAAGCTAATCATGTAAATGTAATTACCTAGAAAGTCGGGGCACCACAGAAGAACGTTTATAGAGCCGTTATCTTCCGAATAAACTCTTAAAATACTTAGTAATATTTTACATCGATAGCAGTCAATATTAACCCTTATCTTATTTTCAGTCTCATAATGAAAGTTGTCAATTCTTGGTTATCTTCACGAACCCTGGCTAACAAGTTGAATCAGCAATACAAATTGGGTTTAATTATTTATTTACTAAATACCTAACTAATCACACAGAATTACAAATACACAGAATACAAATGATGTCATACAGAAAACGTCCTGGTGGACGGAGCCTGTATCATGGTTGGTTACACAAAGGAAAGGGGGGTTGGGCTTGAATGAAAGAGCGGGAAGATTTAGGAACAAAGAAACAGCAGCTATGCTATCGTAAATACATTATCTTATGCATTCTAAATTACCGCCCATTTGGAAAAGGAAAATGCAATAAATATTTACTCTGAGCTGCGCTTCGGTAGATTGGTCGTAGATGCTGGCCGGGTTGGCCAACAGATCTTCCTGTAGTGGAAGAATGTCTCTGGTGGTAAATTGAATACGTGGTGGTATCTTCGTCTTGTTGTTAGACTGGATCCGTCGTCCGTCCTTTCCTAGCCCACGTTAGCAGCGGCTAACTCAACGGCTAGGAAGTATCACTTCTGTAGTG
>NC_042994.1:26032627-26146798 GCF_901001165.1 Salmo trutta
GTTGTTGATGTTATTGATGTTGTCGTTGTTATTGATGTTACTAATGTTGTCGATGTTATTGATGTTGTTGTTGTTATTTATGTTATTAATGTTGTCAATGTTATTGATGTTGTCGTTGTTGTCGATGTTATTAATGTTGTCATTGTTGTCGTTGTTGTCGATGTTGTCTATGTTGTTGATGTTATTGATGTTGTTGATATTATTGATGTTGTTGATGTTGTCGATGTTATTGATGATGTTGATATTATTGATGTTGTTGATATTATTGATGTTATTGATGTTGTCGATGTTATTTATGTTGTTGATGTTGTCGATGTTGTCGATGTTGTTGATGTTATTGATGTTGTCGATGTTGTTGATGTTATTGATGTTGTTGATGTTGTCGATGTTGTTGATGTTGTCAATGTTATTGATGTTGTCGATGTTATTGATGTTGTTGATGTTATTGATGTTGTTGATATTATTGACGTTGTTGATGTTATTACTGTTGTCAATGTTGTCGATGCTGTCGATGTTGTTGATGGTGTTGATGTTGTTGATGTTGTTGATGTTATTGATGTTGTTGATGTTGTCGATGTTGATGTTGTTGATGTTGTCAATGTTGTCGATGTTGTCGATGGTGTTGATGGTGTTGATGGTGTTGATGGTGTCGATGTTGTTGATGTTATTGATGTTGTTGATGTTGTCGTTGTTGTCAATGTTGTCGATGTTATTGATGTTGTCGTTGTTTTTTATACTATTAATGTTGTCAATGTTGTCAAGTTGTTGATGTTATTAATGTTGTTGATGTTGTCCAGGTGGATCTGGTTCCAGAGAAGAAGAGTCTGCTGTTCTTCAAACATCTGGAGTATGAGGTCACCACCAAGGTAAGACAACACACAGTTGCAAGCAAACAGAAGTTGTGAATAAGTTCACACCACATACACATACACACACGCATACACACACCCACACACACACACAGACACACACACACACAGACACACACACACACATTGCAATTTAAGATGTGTTTAGATGGAGACAGGCCTTTCACCTACTCATCCTCATTACTCATCATACCTCTCTCTCTCTCTCTCTCTCTCTGTCTGTCTCTTTCTCTCTCTCTCTCTCTCTCTCTTTCTTTCTCTCCCTCCCTCTTTCTCTCCCTCTCTCTCTCTCTCCCTCTCTCTGTCTCTTTCTCTCCCCTTCTCTCTTTCTTTCTCTCCCTCCCTCTTTCTCTCCCTCTCTCTCTCTCTCTCTCTAACTCTCTCTCCCTCCCTCTCTCTCCCTCCCTCTCTGTCTCTCTGTCTCTCCCCCAGCTGGTAATGTTTAAGTTCTGTTTTAGTGTTCTTCATCCCCCCGTGTGTGTGTGTGTGTGTGTGTGTGTGTGTGTGTGTGTGTGTGTGTGTGTGTGTGTGTGTGTGTGTGTGTGTTTAGTAGTTACAGTACCCCACATAGTTCATGTTGTAATGACTGTGGAATGTCTTTAACTGAAACCAGACGCTCTAAGAACACACTACATTTACCAGATGCCATTCTATTAATATGAAGTTATATTACTATATTACTATATTACCATTCTATTAATATGAAGTTATATTACTATATTACCATTCTATTAATATGAAGTTATATTAATATATTACCATTCTATTAATATGAAGTTATATTACTATATTACCATTCTATTAATATGAAGTACTATATTACTATATTACCATTCTATTAATATGAAGTTATATAACTATATTAACATTCTATTAATATGAAGTTATATTACTATATTACCATTCTATTAATATGAAGTTATATTACTATATTACCATTCTATTAATATGAAGTACTATATTACTATATTACCATTCTATTAATATGAAGTTATATTACTATATTACTATTCTATTAATATGAAGTTATATTACTATTCTATTAATTAGAGGTCGACCGATTATGATTTTTCAACGCCGATACCGATGCCGATTATTGGAGGACCAAAAAAGGCCGATGCCGATTAATCTGCCAAATTTTTTGCATTTATTTGTAATAATGACAATTACAACAATACTGAATGAAGACTTATTTTAACTTAATATAATACATCAATAAAATCAATTCAGCCTCAAATAAATAATGAAACATGTTCAATTTGGTTTAAATAATGCAAAAACAAAGCGTTGGAGAAGAAAGTGAAAGTGCAATATATGCCATGTAAGAAAGCTAACGTTTAAGTTCCTTGCTCAGAACATGAGAACATATAAAAGCTGGTGGTTCCTTTTAACATGAGTCTTCAATATTCCCATGTAAGAAGTTTTAGGTTGTAGTTATTATAGGAATTATAGGACTATTTCTCTCTATACGATTTGTATTTCAAATACTTTTGACTATTGGATGTTCTTATAGGCACTTTAGTATTGCCAGTGTAACAGTATGGCTTCCGTCCCTCTCCTCGCCCCTACCTGGGCTCGAACCAGGAACACATCGACAACAGCCACCCTCGAAGCAGCGTTACCCATGCAGAGCAAGGGGAACAACTACTCCAAGTCTCAGAGCGAGTGACGTTTGAAACGCTATTAGCGCGCACCCCGCTAACTAGCTAGCCATTTCACATCGATTACACCAGCCTAATCTTGGGAGTTGATAGGCTTGAAGTCATAAACAGCGCAATGCTTGAAGCATTCGAAGAGCTGCGGGCAAAACGCACGAAAGTGGTGTTTGAATGAGCCTACTGGTGCCTACCACCGCTCCGTCAGACTGCTCTATCAAATCATAGACTTAATTATAATATAATAAACACACAGAAATACGAGCCTTAGGTCATTAATATGGTCAAATCCGGAAACTATCATCTCGAAAACAAAAAGTTTTTTCTTTCAGTGAAATACGGAACCGTTCCATATTTTATCTAACGGGTGGCATCCCTAAGTCTAAATATTCCTGTTACATTGCACAACCTTCAATGTTATGTCATAATTATGTAAAATTCTGGCAAATTAGTTCGCAACGAGCCAGGCAGCCCAAACTGTTGCATATACTCTGACTCTGCGTGCAATGAACGCAAGAGAAGTGACACAATTTCACCTGGTTAATATTGCCTGCTAACCTGGATATCTTTTAACTAAATATTAAGGTTTAAAAATATATACTTCTGTGTATTGATTTTAAGAAAGGCATTGATGTTTATGGTTAGGTACAGTCGTGCAACGATTGTGCTTTTTTCGCAAATGTGCTTTTGTTAAATCATCCCCCGTTTGGCGAAGTTGGCTGTCTTTGTTAGGAAGAAATAGTCTAAACACAGTTCGCAACGAGCCAGGCGGCCCAAACTGCTGCATATACCCCGACTCTGTTGCAAGGGGTGACACATTTTCCCTAGTTAAAAGAAATTCATGTTAGCAGGCAATATTAACTAAATATGCAGGTTTAAAAATATATACTTGTGTATTGATTTTAAGAAAGACATTGATGTTTATGGTTAGGTACACGTTGGAGCAATGACAGTCCTTTTTCGCGAATGCGCACCACATCGATTATAAACAACGCAGGACAGGCTAGATAAACTAGTAATATCATCAACCATGTGTAGTTAACTAGTGATTATGATTGATTGATTGATTGTTTTTTATAAGATAAGTTAAATGCTAGCTAGCAACTTACCTTGGCTTCTTACTGCATTCGCGTAACAGGCAGGCTCCTCGTGGAGTGCAATGTAAGCAGGTGGTTAGAGCGTTGGACTAGTTAACCATAAGGTTGCAAGATTGAATCCCCGAGCTGACAAGGTAAAAATCTGTCGTTCTGCCCCTGAAGAAGGCAGTTAACCCACCGTTCCTAGGCGTCATTGAAAATAAGAATGTGTTCTTAACTGACTTGCCTAGTTAAATAAAGGTGTAAAAAAACATTTATTGCCAAATCGGTGTCCAAAAATACCGATTACCAATTGTTATGAAAACTTGAAATCGGCCCTAATTAATCGGCCATTCCGATTAATCGGTCGACCTCTACTATTAATATGAAGTTATATTACTATATTACCATTCTATTAATATGAAGATATATTACTATATTACTATTCTATTAATATGAAGTTATGTTACTATATTACCATTCTATTAATATGAAGATATATTACTATATTACTATTCTATTAATATGAAGTTATGTTACTATATTACCATTCTATTAATATGAAGATATATTACTATATTACTATTCTATTAATATGAAGTTATATTACTATATTACCATTCTATTAATATGAAGTTATATAACTATATTACCATTCTATTAATATGAAGTTATATTACTATATTACCATTCTATTAATATGAAGTTATATTACCATTCTATTAATATGAAGTTATATTACTATTCTATTAATATTAAGTTATATTACTATATTACTATTCTATTAATATGAAGTTATATTATGGCTTCAGTCCAACTGTAACAGCCACAAAGATTGCATATGATTATTATGTTTAATAATAATGGAGTTGAGTTAATTGATCTCTATCAGCTGAAGTCTTGTAGTGTGTTGCAGGACCCCTGTTGTTGCTGCTGATAACAATCAACAGTCATTTAGGATTGTATGTGCCAGTGTGTTTATTTATTTACCCTATAGAGTGTAAAAACATATCAAGTTTATCTTTCTCTCCCCTCTCTCTCCCCCTCTCTCACTCTCTCCCCTCTCTCTCTGTCTCCCCGCTCTCTACCTCTCACTCTCTGCTCCTCCTCCTCTCTCTCGCGAGGGAGAGGGAGAGACAGAGGTGTTGAGGTGTTGTAATGATGTTCAAGTAGTTCAAGTACAAAAGGGAAAATAAATAAACATAAATATGGGTTGTATTTAAAATGGTATTTGTTCTTCACTGGTTGTCAGAAATCTTGCTGCTGTGATGGCACACTGTGGTATTTCACCCAATAGATATGGGAGTTTATCAAAAGTTTACCAAATTAATTGTGTGTCTGTGTAATCTGAGGGAAATATGTGTCTCTAATATGGTCATACATTTGCCAGGTTAGGAAGTGCAGCTCAGTTTCCACCTCATAACACTGCACATAGCCTCTCTCTCTCTCTCTCTCTCTCTCTCTCTCTCTCTCTCTCTCTCTCTCTCTCCTCTCTCTCTCCCCTCTCTCTCTCTCTCTCTCCCCTCTCTCTCTCTCTCTCTCTCTCTCTCTCTCTCTCTCTCTCTCTCTCTTCATCTTCTTGGTGTTTTAATCTTGTCAGAGCTGATCATCCTTCTATCTAGGACATCTAATCCTCTGGGTTTGGCTGGGACTTTTGTTTGTTTGTGTGCGTGCTTGCGTTTGTTGGTGTGTTCGTGTGCCTGTGTGTGTGCTTGCGTTTGTTGGTGTGTGTGTGTCAGTATGTTAGGTTTGAATGCCTTCCCTGTCCCCCTAGTGGAGACTGCAGGCCGAGGCCGAGACCGAGGCAGAGGCAGAGGCAGAGGCAGAGGCAGAGACCGAGACCGAGACAGAGACAGAGACAGAGACAGAAACAGAGACAGAGACAGAGACAGAGACAGAAACAGAAACAGAAACAGAGACAGAGACAGAAATAGAGACAGAAACAGAGACAGAGAGAGACAGAGACAGAAACAGAGACAGAAACAGAGAGAGAGAGACAGAGACAGAAACAGAGACAGAGACAGAGACAGAGACAGAGACAGAGACAGAGACGGGATGAAGGGAGTTACAGGAGTTTACAACACTGGCCAACAAGGCTGCACAACAGGTAGACAAACACAACCACAACACAACACTGTTAGTGAATGCAACTCAACTCAACATAACACTGTTAGTGAATACAACTCAACTCAACACAACAGTTGCAATAGTGTGTTGTGTTGTTAATAGTGTTGTTAATAGTGTGTTGTGTTGTTAATAGTGTGTTGTTGATAGTGTGTTGTTAATAGTGTGTTGTTAACCTCTCTGGCGCATGTGGGACGAACTCGTCCCACCTACGTAACAGCCACTGAAATCCAGTGGCGCGATTTTTGAATCGTTAGAAATACTATTACTTCAATTTCTCAAACATATGACTATTTTACAGTTATTTAAAGACAAGAATCTTGTTAATCTAACCACACTGTCCGATTTCAAAAAGGCTTTACAACGAAAGCAAAACATTAGATTATGTCAGCAGAGTGCCCAGCCAGAAATAATCAGACACCCATTTTTCAAGCTAGCATATCATGTCACATAAACCCAAACCACAGCTAAATGCAGCACTAACCTTTTATGATCTTCATCAGATGACACACCTAGGACATTGTGTTATACAATACATGCATGTCTGTTCAATCAAGTTCATATTTATATCAAAAAACAGCTTTTTACATTAGCATGTGACGTTCAGAAAAAGCATAACCCCCGCAAACTTCCGGGGAATTTACTAACAGTTTGCTAAATTACTCACGATAAACGTTCACAAAAAGCATAACAATTATTTTAAGAATTATAGATACATTACTCCTCTATGCACTCGATATGTCCGATTTTAAAATAGCTTTTCGGATGAAGCACATTTTGCAATAATCTAAGTACATAGCCCGGCATCACAGGGCTAGCTATTTAGACACCCACCCAGGTCAGCCTCCACCAAAATCACATTTCCTATAAGAAAAATGTTCTTACCTTGCTTGTTCTTCGTCAGAATACACTGCCAGGACTTCTACTTCAATAACAAATGTTGGTTTGGTCCCAAATAATCCATCGTTATATCCAAACAGCGACGTTTTGTTCGTGAGTTCTAGACACTATCAGAATGCTACATCACGGTCTTGCGCATGGCGCATTGGCGTGACAAAAATGTCTAAATATTCCATTACCGTACTTCGAAGCATGTCAACCGCTGTTTAAAACCAATTTTTATGCCATTTATCTCGTAGAAAAGCGATAATATTCCGACCGGGAATATGCATTGAGCCTAAACAGCCTAATTAAATTTCTCCTCAGGAGCGAATCGTGCACGCGCCTCATTCAAAGGTCCTCTGATCCGCCACTTACCAAAGGCGATAATGTGTTTCAGCCTGAGGCTGCCTCGTCAACCTTCAGGTATTTCCCGGGTTCTGAAAGCCTATCGGAGCCCTGGGAATTGTCACGTTACAGCTAAGATCCTTACTTTTCAATAAACAGATGCAAGACGCACGACTCCTTGTCAGACAGGGTACTTCCTGCATGAAACCTTGTCAGGTTTTTGCCTGCCATAGGAGTTCTGTTATACTCACAGACACCATTCAAACAGTTTTAGAAAATTCAGAGTGTTTTCTATCCAAACCTGAACAATAATATGCATATTCTAGCTTCTGAGTTGGTGTAGGAGGCAGTTAAGAATGGGCACATATTTTTTCCAAAATTCTCAATACTGCCCCCTAGCCCAAAAAGGTTTGTGTTGTTAATAGTGTGTTGTTGATAGTGTGTTGTTAATAGTGTGTTAATAGCGTGTTGTGTTGTTAATAGTGTGTTGTGTTGTTAAATGTGTGTTGTTAATAGCGTGTTGTTAATAGTGTGTTAATAGCGTGTTGTTAATAGCGTGTTGTTAATAGTGTGTTGTGTTGTTAATAGTGTGTTGTGTTGTTAATAGCGTGTTGTGTTGTTAATAGCATGTTGTTAATAGTGTGTTGTGTTGTTAAAAGTGTGTTGTGCTGTTAATAGTGTGTTGTTAACAGTGTGTTGTTAATAGTGTGTTGTTAATAGCGTGTTGTTAATAGTTTGTTGTTAATTGTGTGTTGTTAATAGTGTGTTGTGTTGTTAATAGCGTGTTGTGTTGTTAATAGCGTGTTGTTAATAGTGTGTTGTTAATAGTGTGTTGTTAATAGTGTGTTGTGTTGTTAATAGCGTGTTGTTAATAGTGTGTTGTTAATAGCTTGTGTTTATAGTTCTGGTAACAATTCTGGTTACTTTCCCCCAATTCTCAGGTTTTCCGGAAATCCCGGTTAGATACTCTTGGAATCGAGGGGCATTAAGAAGAAAATCCAGAATCCTCCAACCAGGATTTCTGGAAAATCTGAGAATTTTGAAGCCCTACTCCTAGCCTATATATAATTTACATAAATTGAAACACTGTATGCAGCTTTGTGTAACACTGTGCATTTTCTCTGTCATTATGGATTTGATTATTCACATTCTAATTATGAGATGTTGTGTTGACCTATACTAACATGATGTAAAACTGAAGGTAAATAAAAAGGTAATTTATGTTACTGCTTTGTTTTTTCATGCTTCTACAGGGTTTAGGCATCATTCAGGACACCTGTTTGTATAATTTATCACCACCTAACCTACTTGAAGAGTAGTGATATATGTAATGGCTGTAGTAGCTCCGTTCAACCACAAGATGGAACTATCGACTCGTATTAAAAACAGCTTGTAATGAAGTTGCTTTGCGATCTGCCAATACAGTTTGTCAATACAGTTTGGCGATCTGCCAATACTGCTAAAAATAGTATTCAAGACAGTTCACGGATTATCTGAGCAGAAAGATAACAATAGCGAGGCTATATACAGGGAGTACCGGTACAGAGTCAATGTGCGGGGACACCAGTGTCCAGGTAATTATGTACATGTAGGTAGAGTTATTAGAGTGGCTATGCATAGATAATAAGAGAGCAGCAGTGGGGGGGATGCCTATAGTCTGGGTAACCATTTGATCAGGTTCTACTCTCTGCTGTCAGACGCTCAGCTGGATGAGAGGATCAAAGAGCTGATAGGGCAGGATGAAGAACTTGGTGCAGAGTCTGAGAGCTCGCTTAAGAGAAGGTGTTGGAGAGTGTCAGACAGTCTGCTCCGTGTCGACCCCCAACACACAATACCCCATAATGTCAAAGTGGAGCTATGTTTTTAGATTTTATTTTACAAATCTCATTTAAAAATGAAACTTAAATGTTTTGAGTCAATAAGTATTCAACCCCTTTGTTATGGCAAGCCTAAATAAGTTCAGGAGTAAACATGTGTCACGATAAGTGCCATGGACTCACTCTGTGTGCAGTAAGTGTTTAAAATGATTTTTAAATGACTACCTCATCTCAAGGCGCTGTAATAATGTATCAATAATAAAAACACAATGGGGTCACTATAAGAGAAAACAACGTTTTTGTAAAACAAATATCTTGTTTTTTTTTAGGTGGAGGATTAATACGGTGATGTGAATGGTTACAGCAGACTGTTGTGTTTCTGAAGGACTCTGACAACAGGACTGCCACAGTCATGGAGTCATTCAAAGCAGCAATCACCAGCTACGGAGTACCATCCCGGGTGAGATGTGACCTGGGTGGTGAAAACAACCGTATCTGTGGCTTCATGGAGCAGGTGAGGGGTGGTGACAGGGGGAAGTACCCTCAGGGGAAGGAGCTCTCACAACCAAAGAGGATAGAGCGGCTGTCAGGGGGGACGTCTGGCATGGAGTCTCCAACGTTTACCATGACTTGTTCACCTTCTTGGAGACCAACAGAGATCGTTTCCAGTGGGTGATTGTGTTGTAAATCCAGTTCACCATCAGCAACACACAGATGGAACTGTTGCGGACAATAAATCCATTGGAAGGCCCCAGAGGCAGCCTGGGAGTTGACATTCTACAATTGCCCTAAATGCTCCACACTCACCCCGTGACGGGGCTGAGGGATTGGACTCTTATCTTCAGCGCCACTCAAAATCAAATCACATTTTATTGGTCACATACACATGTTCAGCAGATGTCATTGCGGGTGTAGCAAAATGCTTGTGTTTCTAGATCCAACAGTGCAGTAATATCTAACAATACACACAATCTAAAGTAAAGGAATGGAATTAAGAATATATAAATATTTGGACGAACAATCGTTCCTTTGAATCAGTTCATTTTTATAACAGCAATAATAACACCACCAATTAGGACACCACCATCAGTGAACTCTTCTTCTACCAATAATAACACCACCAATTAGGCCACCACCATCAGTGAACTCTTCTTCTACCAATAATAACACCACCAATTAGGCCACCACCATCAGTGAACTCTTCTTCTACCAATAGTAACACCACCAATTAGGACACCACCATCAGTGAACTCTTCTTCTACCAATAATAACATCACCAATTAGGACACCACCATCAGTGAACTCTTCTTCTACCAGAGCTTTGGAAGCCCCCTCCTCCTTGCACAGAAACTGTTCCTGTGGTAACTATTCCCGTGGTAACCCTCCACCTCTTTCACCCACTGTATGATTTGGGCTCTAGAAAAGGTCCTACAGACATGTTCAACCCTTAACAAAGAGTTTCAAGGTGTATGGCCCCTCGGTAGGTTCAGAGATATATCTACCTGGGGAGGCAGGTAGCCTAGTGGTTAGAGCGTTGGGCCAGTAACTGAAAGGTTGCTAGATCGAATCCTTGAGCTGACAAGGTAAAAATCTGTTGTTCTGCTCCTGAACAAGGCAGTTAACCCACTGTTCCTAGGCTGTCATTGTAAATAAGAATTTGTTCTTAACTGACTTGCCTGGATAAATAAATAAAAATGTGTTAGAGTGTCTCAGAGAGATATTAAGGTGTCTCAGAGAGATATCTACAATTGAAGTTTACATACACCTTAGCCAAATACACTTAAACTCAGTTTTTCACAATTCCTGACATTTAATCCTAGGAAAAATTTCCTGTCTTAGCTCAGTTAGGATCACCACTTTATTTTAAGAATGTGAAATGTCAGAATAATAGTAGAGAGAATGATTTATTTCAGCTTTTATTTCTTTCATCACATTCCCAGTGGGTCAGAAGTTTACATACACTCAATTAGTATTTGGTAGCATTGCCTTTAAATTGTTTAACTTGGGTTAAACGTTTCAGGTAGCCTTCCACAAGCTTGGGTGAATTTTGGCCCATTCCTCTTGACAGAGCTGGTGTAACTGAGCCAGGTTTGTAGGCCTCCTTGCTCGCACAGGCTTTTTGAGTTCTGCCCACAAATTTTCTATAGGATTGAGGTCAGGGCTTTGTGATGGCCACTCCAATACCTTTACTTTGTTGTCCTTAAGCCATTTTGCCACAACTTTGGAAGTATGCTTGGGGTCATTGTCCATTTGGAAGACCCATTTGCGACCAAGCTTTACCTTCCTGACTGATGTCTTCAGATGTTTCTTCAATATATCCACATCATTTTCCTTCCTCATGATGTCATCTATTTTGTGAAGTGCACCAGTCCCTCCTGCAGCAAAGCACCCCCACAACATGATGCTGCCACCCCCGTGCTTCATGGTTGGGATGATGTTCTTTGGCTTGCAAGCCTCCCCCTTTTCCTCCAAACATAACGATGATCATTATGGCCATACAGTTCTATTTTTGTTTCATCATTAGAGGACATTTCTCCAAAAAGTACTATCTTTGTCCCCATGTGCAGTTGCAAACCGTAGTCTGGCTTTTTTATGGTGGTTTTGGAGCAGTGGCTTCTTCCTTGCCGAGCGGCTTTTCAGGTTATGCCGATATAGGACTTGTTTTACTGTGGATATAGATACTTTTGTACCTGTTTGCTCCAGCATCTTCACAAGGTCCTTTGCTGTTGTTCTGGGATTGATTTGTACTTTTCGCACCAAAGTACATTCATCTCTAGGAGACGGAACATGTCTCTTTCCTGAGCGGTATGACGGCGTACTATTGTTTGTACAGATGAACGTGGTACTTTCAGGCATTTGGAAATTGCTCCCAAGGATGAACCAGACTTGTGGAGGTCTACAATTTTTTTTTGAGGTCTTGGCTGATTTTTGATTTTCCCATGATGTCAAGCAAAGAGGCACTGAGTTTGAAGGTAGGCCTTGAAATACATCCACAGGTACACCTCCAATTGACTCAAATTATGTCAATTAGCCTATCAGAAGCTTCTAAAGCCATGTCATCATTTTCTGGAATTTTCCAAGCTGTTTAAAGGCACAGTCAACTTAGTGTATGTAAACTTCTGACCCACTGGAATTGTGATACAGAGAATTATAAGTGAAATAATCTTTCTGTAAATAATTGTTGGAAAATTGATTTGTGTCATACATAAAGTAGATGTCCTGACCGACTTGCCAAAACTATAATTTGTTAAAACAAGAAATTTGTGGAGTGGTTGAAAAATGAGTTTTAATGACTCCAACCTAAGTGTATGTAAACTTCCGACTTCAACTGTACATAGTTCACTGCAGTTAGATGTGCTGGTGCCACTGAGGCAGTTTAAATTATTGATTGAGGACCTCTGTGTAGTTGTGATTGCTTTTATGAAATGTTTATGTTTAGTTTATTGTGCTGAATTATTGTTTTATACAGATGTGTGTGTATGTTTTATTTTGTTTTTATTGTAATGTGTACAGGGCTCTCTTGTAAAAGAAATTTTAATCTCAATGTGACTCCCTGTTTAAAGGTTAAATAATAAATATGGTCTGTATATTGAATTTAATTTAAGATGACTGGTCATTACGTGAACATTAACAGCCAATACGGATATACAGTACATTTGGGAAAGTATTCAGACCCCTTGACTTTTTCCACATTTTGTAACGTTACAACCTTATTCTAAAATGGAGTAAATAAATACAAATCCTCATCAATCTACACACAATACCCCATAATGACATCACAAAACCCCATGATGACAAAGCAAAAAACAGGTTTAGACATTTTTGAAAATGTATTAAAAATAAAAAACAGATACCTTATTTACATAAGTATTCAGACCCTTTGCTATGAGACTCGAAATTGAGCTCAGGTGCATCCTGTGTCCATTGATCATCCTTGAGATGTTTCTACAACTTGATTGGAGTCCACCTGTGGTAAATGCAATTGATTGGACATGATTTTGAAAGGCACACACCTGTCTATATAAGGTCCCACAGTTGACAGTGCATGTCAGAGCAAAAACCAAGACATGAGGTCGAAGGAATTGTCAGTGGAGCTCCGAGACAGGATTGTTTCGAGGCACAGATCTGGGGAAGGGTACCAAAGAATTGCTGCAGCATTGAAGGTCCCCAAGACCACAGTGGCCTCCATCATTCTTAAATGGAAGAAGATTGGAACCACGAAGACTCTTCCTCGAGCTGGCCGCCCGGCCAAACAGCCAGTGAACGCGGTAAGCTATACCAATCGCCCCCGGCAGGAACACAGAACCTCACAGGCAGTGGTGGAAAAAGTACCCAATTGTACAAATACTAGAGTTAAAGTATAGATACCTTTTTAATAGAAAGTTATTCAAATGAAAGTCACCTAGTAAAAAGCAAAGCATTTGGTCCTAAATATACTTAAGTAGTAAAAGTATAAATCATTTCAAATTCCTTATATTAAGCAAAACAGCTGGCACCATTTTCTTGTTTTTAAAATGTATCGATAGCCAGGGGTACACTCCAACACTCAGACATCATTTACAAAATGTGCATTTGTGTTTGGTGAGTCTGCCAGATCAGAGGCAGTAGGGATGACCAGGGATGTTCTCTGTTTAGTGAGTCTGCCAGATCAGAGGCAGTAGGGATGACCAGGGATGTTCTCTGTTTAGTGAGTCTGCCAGATCAGAGGCAGTAGGGATGACCAGGGATGTTCTCTGTTTAGTGAGTCTGCCAGATCAGAGGCAGTAGGGATGACCAGGGATGTTCTCTTGATAAGTGCATACATTGGACCATTTTCCTGACCTGCTAAGCATTCATAATGTAACAAGTACTCTTTAGGTGTCAGGGAAAATGTATGGAGTAAAAAGTACATCATTTTCTTTAGGAATGTAGCGAAGTAAATGTTTTCAAAAATGTAAAGTACAGAACCCAAAAAAACGACTTAAGTAGTAACTCTAAAGTATTTTTCCTTAAGTACTTTACACCGCTGCTAACAGGCGGAGGCTGGGGTGGTGGTGGGAGCTACAAGCCAGAGCACAGCAGCAGGATCTCTACTGGTAAATGTGTGCTTTCATATTGTTTTCTTTGGCAACTGTGGTATCAGCAGGATAAACTCCTCTGTTCTGTACTTTACCTTGGAAAAATGAACTCCGCAAAGGGACTCCTCACCGTCTCGTCCCGCTGCGTCATCCATTATTTCCAAGGTAATGTACAGGACGTCTGCGTTTAGCCCTTACATAATACACAGATGATATGAACTTGGTGAAATCCCTGACCTTCCTCCGCCTGCTCTCTATCTCCTCAAAACCACAACGTTTCATCTCCCGTGGCTAAAATAAGAATGAATCTGTTCTGTATATGAAAAACATAAGTGTTTCCTGTTGGAATGCCGATGTGTGATCTGAACAGATTTACTCAGCCATATTATATACTTTCTCCTGGTCTGCAGCCAGAGAGAGAGACGGTAGGCCTCGTCTTGGAGACGCCGGATCTCCCACATTTCCTCTAGAGACTGAAAATCAATACAGGGACGGTAACAAAAACAAAGCCATTCGGATTGTTAAGTTACAAGAAGAATCCTATAACTTATATTATACTTAATAAATTGATGATCAAAGTGGACGAGGTCATTTTAACGTTCCAAACCTCTAGTGTCACTGAAGCTTGCGTTGGCGCAACAGGCAGGTCCATCGCCATAGGCAGAGTCTCTGGCTCCTTTAACATAAAAATACAACAAATCACCAGTGTCTCATACTTTATTACTTTTGTATACAGTTTAAAAATTCAGTTTATTTAAAAAAATCTAATTAATTACCTCTGGTATTTATCAGGTGACCTCCCCCTTCCAAACACACCAGCTATCAAATACCTTCAATCATAAGTACAGGGCAGACCTCCCTAGCCCAGCTGATTTGATTGCAGCTGGACACATGCTGTCCAGCTGCAGGGGAACCAGCCTCCTCCTCCTGTCTGTCTTAATGGCTGCTACATTTGGATTCATCTGGGGGAATGTTTCCCCCAAAAAACCTGGAAGAAGCTGCTCTCCTCCTGACCACAGGGCACCTTGCTCTGCCTCATAGGATAGTCTAAAGATCATGGACTGTTTCCCTGTGTATATTGGGATACTTTTAATTAGATGAAATAATGGCTTCCATATCTCGGTACCTTTTTAATCAGTAAAATAGCCGTCAATAAGTCTGTTTTTAATCACAAGATAGATTCACACCTAGCTTACTTACAAAGCAAGCACTATGTCCACTGCACTGTATGTGCGTCCTCGTGTACTGTAAGGATGTAGGGCCAACGTACCGGTCCTGTTCAGCAGCTGGATAGTATGGTTAGCGATCAGTCAAAACCTCATATTTATCAGCCTGCTTCTCCCTGTTTGCTGCCTTTGGACTCCAGCATTAGTGCGTCTTCTGAATGATTTGAAATCTGACCGGTGTAAAAACGTTATAAAAGTTACAATAATGACACTCCGCATAATCAACGGCGCCCATCCTCGCGCAGCCCACGGTAACTGCTGCTGTCGTTAGCTAGCTAGTTAGTCCAGTCACGCTTCATGTTTAAGCGATATTTGAAGAAAAAGTCAACTAAATCATTCACAACATGTAGCTATAAACACAACATAACAGCAATAGGGGGTGTCCATGGGGCTGGGGATGAGAAATGTCCGGTGAGAGAGAGGCAGGTTGAGGTTACCAGGGTTAGAGTAGTGCAGAAGTTGTCATATGCTGAGGCAGTGAAGGAAGTAGAGGAAGATGGGTCAAGGGGGAGGGATCCTGAGAGGGGTGTGAGTAATAGATCTGTACCAGTCCAGAGGGATAGGCCGAGGAGTGATATATGTTTCAGTAAGATTGGATTTTTAGCATTTATAGCAATGGTTATAAACTGTACTGCAGGGATGGAACGTAAGTCACAGAAAATAGAGGTTGTGGTGGCAGCTGCAGAGGTATTTGGGTGTGTGAGACTTGACATCAGAAGTTACAGGGTGTGTTAAGTGGTGGTGTCCCATCCTTTCAGGTTGTTGACCTGAGGTAGGACCCCTTACGGAAACAAATGCAGTATAACTGCAGTATTCTGCAAATACTGCGTCCAAAATATATATATATTTTTTTTACTGCAGTAACTTTGAATTGCAACTGCTGTTATAGTGGCGTATAACTGCAGTTCAACTTGAGTGTAGGGTACTTTGGCGATTATTATAATTTAAGCGAAGTATAAGGGAGTTTTACTCCAGTCGAGTAGGTGGCAGTAATGCAACATTTATTGGATACCGAACGCCGTTAAACCTCATCGAAGAAGAGTGGCTAGCAAGTATCGGTAGCAACTTCTCAAAGTCAAATTCCAAGGTAAGATTAAGCTTTATTTGGAAGTTAAATCAGGGGTGAAAGTAAGGCGGAACGGTCCCGTACGGCGTCCCGGTAAAATATATAGTAGGGGTACGAGGCGCGCGTGGACAACAGTAGATGCAGCAATTCAGGCTACATGTGTAGGCCTTGTGACAATCGCAGAATTGCAATACACCACACGTAGTTTTGAATCTCTTTCCAGTCATTAAATTGGGGTTTGGATGCTGAAATTATTGTGACTGAACGAATGTCCGCGGGTAGCCTATAGGAGCGCCTTTGTTAAGTGATTTGTTTGACAATCAGATAACCTCATAACTGCTTGTGTTTATGCCACATTAAAAAGGCATAGGCGGCGTGTCAATAAGGCTAGGGGAAGCTAAGCTTCCCTAAAGGAAATGGGAAATTATATCCTAACTAGCTTACTGTCTATACAGAAGTAATTCAAAATAGGCTACTACACTAGAAAGCATAATATGGCCACAGAGGATAATTAGCTTCGTAATTGTTATTTTTTTTAAACCTGTGGATTGTTTTAAATCGGTCTACAGTCGGAAGGGCACGCGATTTGGGCAGCGCACAGCTTCAAATACCAACATAGATCATTGTTAACTTGTTATGGATAGGGGGCAGTATTTTCACGTTCGGATAAAAAACGTACCCGATTTAATCTGATTATTACTCCTGCCCAGAAACTAGAATATGCATATAATTATTAGCTTTGGATAGAAAACACTCCAAAGTTTCTAAAACTGTTTGAATGGTGTCTGTGCGTATAACAGAACTCATTTGGCAGGCCAAAACCTGAGAAGATTCTAAACAGGAAGTGCCCTCTCTGACCATTTCTTGGCCTTCTACACTCTCTTTATTGAAAACTGAGGATCTCTGCTGTAACGTGACACTTCCTACGGCTCCCATAGGCTCTCAGAAGGCGGCAGAATGTTGAATGATGACTTTGCAGGCCATGGCTGAAAAACAGTAGCGCATTTGGATAGTGGTTGATCAGAGAACAATGAGACTGGGGGCGTGTGCACGAGAAGACTCCATGTTTTTATTTTCAGTCTTTGAACGAAAACCAGGACTCCCGGTCGGAATATTATCGCTTTTTTACGAGAAAAATCGCATAGAAATTGATTTAAAACAGCGTTTGACATGCTTCGAAGTACGGTAATGGAATATTTTGAAATTTTTTGTCACCCTTCGTCACCCTTCGCATAGTGTCTTGAACGCACAACAAAACGGCGCTATTTGGATATAACTATGGATTATTTGGAACCAAACCAACATTTGTTATTGAAGTAGAAGTCCTGGGAGTGCATTCTGACGAAGAACAGCAAAGGTAATCCAATTTTTCTTATAGTAAATCTGAGTTTGGTGAGGGCCAAACTTGGTGGGTGTCAAAATAGCTAGCCTGTGATGGCGAGCTATCTACTCAGAATATTGCAAAATGTGCTTTCACCGAAAAGCTATTTTAAAATCGGACATAGCGATTGCATAAAGGAGTTCTGTATCTATAATTCTTAAAATAATTGTTATGTTTTTTGTGAACGTTTATCGTGAGTAATTTAGTAAATTCACCGGAAGTGTTCGGTGGGTATGCTAGTTCTGAACGTCACATGCTAAATGTAAAAAGCTGTTTTTTGATATAAATATGAACTTGATTGAACAAAACATGCATGTATTGTATAACATAATGTCCTAGGAGTGTCATCTGATGAAGATCAAAGGTTAGTGCTGCATTTAGCTGTGGTTTTGTTTTTTGTGACATTATATGCTAGCTTGAAAAATGGGTGTCTGATTATTTCTGGCTGGGTACTCTGCTGACATAATCTAATGTTTTGCTTTCTCTGTAAAGCCTTTTTGAAATCGGACGGTGTGGTTAGATAAAGGAGTCTTGTCTTTAAAATGGTGTAAAATAGTCATATGTTTGAAAAATAGAAGTTTTCGGATTTTCGAGGACTTCGTATTTCGCGCCACGCCCATCATTGGATATTGGAGCAGGTGTTCCGCTAGCGGAACGTCTAGATGTAAGATTAAGTTGAGACTGCTTTTCACTGACAGAGACCCAGCCGAGCATATCGCAATATTTAAAAATACAATCGCGGAGAAACAGTTTGAAAAGCAAATGGCTATTGCTGTAAAGGGAAGACAATGAAAAGACTCCAATCCGTCTTTTAGATATCAAAATTCTTATCTTAATTGAGCGAACAGTATCTTATTGGCACCAGCGGAGAACATCGGTCATATGACAAAAATGTACCATGGTACTTTGACTTATACCATGGTATATTCTGAATCATGGAAATGCACCATGGTTTTAGCCTTGAAGTATGATGGTACTGCCATACACCTAAATAATGCCAATGCATCATTTATACCATGTGGATCATGGAAATACCATGGTTTTAAACTACACTATACGTTAAACCATGGTATTGCACAATTATGATAAATGGTACCATTTGATCAGTTTTGGTACCATCTTTATTAATTGCGTGTTACCATAGTACAAAGACAGTATAATACATGAAATAAACCCCCTAAGGTCAAGAAGTTGGCTGGTATTATATTGATGAATTTATATACCTGCATGGGTAACTGTCTGATAGCCAGCGGCAGGCTACCATTGTTGGACCTACTTTGATGTTACAGACAAATAAAAAGGGACATAGTTGCCGTGAAAAAAAAGAGGTACTACTTAATGTATTAATAGAACCGTTGTTTTGCTGCTGTTTGGGTGTCCTGTGTTGCCAACCTGACATGTTTACAGTATTTATAGTCACGGGCCTGTTTTGGCTCACAGAGGGAGCCGCTCTCTCTCTCTACAGTGGCTCTCTCGCTAGCCTGTCCGAGTCCGTTGCCAAGCCAACTGTAAACCGAGGAGAAGCGCCAGATAAACGACATATTTTAAAAGTTATCATAACAGTGCGCACCAATACCACGGTATTTTCCTGTTATGGTACTGCACAAAAAAAAATACATGGTACCATGGTATTATTTTCATTGTACTACCATGTTACATTTGTGTAAGGGGAGTGTGCCACTTTTGTTTTTTGTTTTTTTACAAAAATGTCCTCCTCCAGGTTAGATGGATGTCATATTGTATTTGTCTCATTTCGTAGGCCGATTATATGGATCAGACAACATAGTTTTTATTGATCAGTTTGTCAATATCGGCAGACTAGTCTACCCTGTAATTGTTGTAGTATTTAATTTAAAAAAAATGTATGTACCCGCACTTGGGTGTCTTCTACCCGTAAGAATTCAATCTCCTTTCACCCATTAACAGCATTAAATCATTGACGATGATTTGAGTGTGTAGAATAGATTTGTAGTTGTAAACACATTCTCAGACATGTAACTGAGTTGTGAATAAAAAACACTTGTCGTTGTAATCGCGTTCGAAAACTTGTAAGTAATAATTGCATCTGTATGAAATGGACCTGCGCATGTCAATTTCGCTCGCTCAGACTTTTGGCAGTGCTTTAGCGCCATCCCGTGACAACAATGTTTGTAGATATGCAAACTGTGATTTGCAAGGACAGAGATGACAGGATCTCTGGTGGTTGGGACCTGTTGCTTCTAACCAATCAGATGAGGTTTTCATCTAAATCAAATTGTATTTGTCACATGCGCCGAATACAACAGGAACCTTTTGGACCCAGATGTGGGCTCTGGTAACGCTTGCCACGTGGTAGCAGAGGGCACAGTCTATGACTTGGGTGACAGGAGTCTGACAATTTTTGGGGCCTTCCTCTGACACCACCTAGTGTGTATATAGGTCCTGGATGGCAGGAAGCTTGGCCCCAGTGATGTATTTGGCCATACGCACTACCCTCTGTAGTGCCTTACGGTCAGATGCCGAGCAGTTGCCATACCAGGCGGTGATGCAACCCGTCAGGATGCTCTGGATGGTGCAGCTGTAGAACTTTGAGGATCTGGGGACCCATGCCAAATCTTTTCAGTCTCCTAACAGGAAAAGGTGTTGTCATGCCCTCTTCACGACTGTCTTGGTGTGTTTGGACCATGATAGTTTGTTGGTGATGTGGACACCAAAGACCTCGATGCTCTCGACCCGCTCCACTACAGCCCCGTCGATGTTAATGGGGGCCTGTTCGGCTCTCCTTTTCCTGTAGTCCCCGATCAGCTCCGTTGTCTTGCTCACATTGAGGGAGAGGTTGCTGTCCTGGCACCACACTGCCAGGTCTCTGACCTCGTCCCTATAGGCTGTCTCATTGGTGTCGGTGATCAGGCCTACCACTTGTGTTGTCAGCAAACTTAATGATGGTGTTGGAGTCGTGCTTGGCCACGCAGTCGTGGGTGAACGGAGTACAGGAGGGGACTAAGCACACACCCCTGAGGGGCACCGGTGTTGAGGATCAGCGTGGCAGACGTGTTGTTGCTTACCCTTACCACCTGGGGGCGGCCCGTCAGGCAGTCCAGGATCCAGTTGCAGAGGGAGGTGTTTAGTCCCAGGGTCCTTAGCTTCATGGGCACTATGGTGTTGAACGCTGAGCTGTAGTCAATGAACAGCATTCTCACATAGGTGTTCCTTTTGTCCAGGTAGGAAAGGGCAGCGTGGAGTGCAATTGAGATTGCGTCGTCTGTGGATCTGTTGGGGCGGTATGCGAATTGGAGTGTGTCTAGGGTTTCCGGGATGATGGTGTTGATGTAAGCCATGACCAGAATTTCAAAGCACATCATAGCTACCGACATGAGTGCTACGGGGTGGTAATCATTTAGCCAGGTTACCTTTGCATTCTTGGGCACAGGGACTATGGTGGTCTGCTTGAAACATGTTGGTATTACAGACTAGGACAGGGAGAGGTTGAAAATGTCAGTGAAGACACTTGCTAGTTGGTCCGCGCATGCTTTTAGTACACGCCCTGGTAATCCATCTGGCCCCCCGGCCTTGTGAATGTTAACCTGTTTAAAGGTCTTGCTCACATCGGCTATGGAGAGCGTGATCACACAGTCGTCCGGAACAGCTGGTGCTCTCATGCATGCGTCAGTGTTGCTTGCCTCGAAGTGAGCATAAAAGGCATTAAGCTTGTCTGGTAGGCTCGCGTCACTGGGCAGCTCGTGGCTGAGTTTCCCTTTGTAGTCAGTAATAGTTTGCAAGCCCTGCCACATCCCATGAGCATCGGAGCCAGTGTAGTACGATTCGATCTTAGTCCTGTATCGACGCTTTGCCTGTTTGATGGGTTGTCTGAGGGCATAGCGGGATTTCTTATAAGCACCCGGAATAGTGTCCGCTCCTTGAAAGCGGTAGCCCTAGCCTTTAGCTTGGTGCGGCTGTCGCCTGTAATCCATGGCTTCTGGTTGGGATATGTACATACGGTCACTGTGGGGACGACATCGTCAATGCAGTTAGTCACTGGCTTCATCAATGAGGTGGTATAATGCCATTGGATGAATTGCGGAACATATTCCAGTCTGTGCTAGCAAAACAGTCCTGTCGCGTTGCATCTGCCTCATCAGACCACATTGGTTATTGAGCAAGTCACTGGTACTTCCTGCTTTCAGTTTTTGCTTGTAAGCAGGAATCAGGAGGATGGAATTATGGTCAGATTTGCCAAATGGAGGGCGAGGGAGAGCTTTGTATGCATCTCTGTGTGGAGTAAATGTGGTCCAGAGTTGTTATTATTTAATTTTTTACCCCCTCTGGTTGCACATGTGACATCCTGGTAGAAATGAGGTACAATGGATTTTAGTTTGTCTGCATTAAAGTCCCCGACCACTAGGAGCACCACTTCTGGATGAGCATTTTCTTGTTTGAATATGTCCTTATACAGCTCGTTGAGTGAGGTTTTAGTGCCAGCATCGGTCTGTGGTAGTAAATAGACGGCTACGAATAATATAGATGAGAACTCTTTTGGTAGATAGTGTGGTCTACAACTTATCATGAGGTATTCTACCATAGGCGAGCAATACCTTGGACTTCTTTAACATTAAACATATAGCACCAGCAGTTATTGACAAATAGACACACACCCCCACCCCTCGTCTTACCAGACGTAGCTGCTCTGTCCTGCCGAAACACAAAGAAGCCAGCCAGCTCTATTTTATCCATGTCGACATTCAGCCACGACTCAGTAAAACACAAGATATTACAGTTAATGTCCCGTTGGTAGGATAGTCTCGATCGTAGATCATCGAGTTTGTTTTCCAGTGATTGCACTATTGGCCACGTTAGGCGCACCAATTGGTTTCACCTCGTTAGTCAGTATGTGTTACACCTGTGCTAGCTTGTCATCTCATTAGTCAGAAGGTGTTTCACCTGTGCTGGCCCAGGTGATATTTAAGAGTGGCTGGCCAAGTACTCCAGTTGCCTTGAGCGATGTGGAGGGTTAACACCTTTTAGTTTACTTGATTAAAATATATATATATTTTATTTTCCCTGTTTTCATTTTGCTCCACATCTTTCAGTTCTTTCAGGGTTTTACTTTGTTTACCTCTTCTTGGGCAGATTTAGTGGGTGTCTTTTTGGTCCCAGTTGTTGTTGCTAGTCAACTTTCAGTGGACACCCCCATGAGTGTCTTTCAGAAACCCTCCTGTTTCATTTTGGTTGTTGTCAGTGACTCTTTGTTAGTTTCCCCTCCTGTTTGAGTGTTAATTTTTGGTTTCTTGCTGGGAAACGTAACACTATCCATAAAAGAAAGACCTATATACTTACCCGCCATCACAGCTAACAGGTGGACATTGTGCAATCAGTCTTAGTGATAACCTGGTAACGCAAGTCGTGATTGACAGGTGGTTGCGCCAGACAACATGGCCCATGTGAGCTGTCACCAACCATTGTAGAGTATGCTGGTCTATGAAACTTCATCTGATTGGTTAAAAGAAACCTGTCCCACCTCCCAGAATTCCTTCTCTTGCTCTCCTTGCTTGCAAATCGCTGTTTGCACATCTACAAATCTTTTTGTCACGTTTGGGCGCTAAAGTATTGCCAAAAGTCTGAGCATGCGAAATTAACATGCGCAGGTTTACAGATGCAAACATTAAGTTACAAGTTTGCAAATGCAATTACAGATTATTCTTTCATGTTCACAACTCATCAGTTACACTTACAAATTGTGTTTACAACTACACATCTATTCTACACACTCAAATCATTATGTAGATTATTTAACTTCATAATTTAAATCATTCTATGTACTTATAACATTTTTTAGTAGTCTGATTATTTGTTGACGTACATCCAATCAACATGTCTCGACAAAAAGCTAGGCCACAGGTCTAACCAAGTTAGCTAGCTAGGTGCTAACTAGGTTACTACTAGGTTGTCATCTTCAACCTCTATGCTAACGCTAATTGTGAATGATCACATTATTTGTTATCAAGTCAACAATGTCAAATATGTGATGTGTGAATTGTTCATCTCTATCAGGAAACACTGCTCACTAGCTAACCTTAGTAAGTTAGCATGGCTAGCTAGCTAGGCCGCGTGTTAGCTAGCTAGCCAACCTTAGTTACCTAACTTCAATTTTAGTAATCATTTACTTAGCCATTTGTCCAGTGTGATTACAAAACAAATTCAATTTTGGTTCAGCTTTAAACTAACTTTGTGCTTGTAATCTAGCTAGATCACATCCCACCCTAGTGAGAAAAGTGATAGTAAAATTAATCAGTAAGCTGCAGTTAACCCAATAAAGCTAAAAAATTGTTAACATTAGCTAGCTATCGTTGCCATCGCCACATCAATGTTAGCTAGCTACATTTCTTAGCAGAATCCTAGAAGATGAAATATTTTGCATGCATGGTCTATCTATCCTTTTTATTAGCAAAGCTGTTCTAGTGAAACTCACCCTGTTTGTGAAACTCACCTTTCACTTCTTCTTTTTGTGCCTCTTTTGAATCCATCTGTAGCCTTCCATGTCTGAACCCAAGTCCACAGAGTCCCCAGGTTCTGGGTGTGGTGTTCCAGCCCAGAGAACCTCAAAGCAGAGTCCGGATATGGTCTCAGTGAAGCTGGAGGACTGCAGTCAACCACTGGAAGTCAATGTGATTGTTAAAGAGGAGGCGGAGGAGAGAGCAGTCAAAGAGGAAGAAGAGGAGGAGAAAGCCATCACAGAGGCGATGGAGGAAAGACCACTCAAAGAGGAGCTGAAGGAGAGCGGAGTCAAAGAGAAGGAGAGTCCAATCAAAGAAGAGAACAGATGTGTCTGCTCCAGATCTAGAGGAAGTAGATGGTATCACTGATCCAGGTAAGCAGGGGATTCCAAAACTATTATTGACAGCTCACTTCCCACAACTATTATTGGAAAAGTGAGCTCAGCTTCTAGACAGGGATTGTGGTAGCAGTATACCACTAACCCACTGTGCAACTTATTTACCGACCTGTGTCTGTATCTTTAAATATTGTGGTGTCAGGATCCTGTTATGGGTATGCTTGTCACTGGCAGAGACAGGATAGTTTGTCAGGATCAAAATAAATATTAAAGGAGCGAAGCTCAGGCAAAAGTTAGAGGAAAACCGTCAATGGATACATGTTGCCCTAAGAGATGTGCAAAGTTAGTCTTAGTTTTAAGGCAGCAAAATGTGTAGACTATGCAAGAGGTATGTAGACTTTAACTAGCTACTGTATGTTCATATTCCCACAGGAGAAATCTCCAACCCAGGTTCAGACAGTGAGCCCAGTTCCACAGCATCAGGAAACCATAAACAACACACACAGAGGAACTCAAGACAGAAACATCACCGCTGCATGGACTGCTTCACTAGTTTCTATGAGCCAGAGGAGTTGAGAAGACACACTTGTAGACCCCACCCCTGTTCAGATTGCAGAGGCAGTTTTATTTGCCCAACTCACCTCAAATCACACCAACAGACTCACAGAATAAAGAAGACTTACGCGTGTGATCAATGTGGGAAGAGCTTTCCGACACCAAGCAAACTAATGACGCACCAGAAAACTCACACAGGAGAGAAGCCTTACCACTGCTCTCAATGTGGGACGAGCGTCAGTAATTTAGCACATCTAAAGCGACACCAGAGGATAATACACCTGGGAGAGAAGCCTTACCACTGCTCTCAGTGTGATACACGCTTCAGTCAGGCAGGACACCTGAAGACACACCAGCGAACTCACACAGGAGAGAAGCCTTACCACTGCTTTCAGTGTGATACACGCTTCAGTCAGGCAGGACACTTGAAGACACACCAGCGAACTCACACAGGAGAGAAGCCTTACCACTGCTCTCAGTGTGGGAAGAGCTTTGGTCGGGCAGGATCTCTGAAGACACACCAGATTACTCACACAGAAGAGAAGCCTTATCACTGCTCTCAATGTGGGGATAACTTCACCAGTTTATATTTCCTAAAGAAACACCAGATAACTCACACAGGAGAGCAGCCTTACCACTGTTCTCAGTGTGGGAAGAGCTTCAGTCAGGCAGGAGACCTGAAGCAACACCAGCGAACTCACTCAGGAGAGAAGCCATACCACTGCTCTCAGTGTGGGAAGCGGTTTGGATGGGAACGAGCTCTAAAGACACACCAGCTAACTCACACAGAGGAGAAGCCTTACCACTGCTCTCAGTGTGGGAGGAGCTTCAGTCAGACAGCACACCTGAAGAAACACCAGCTAACTCACACAGAAGAGACCCTTTACAACTGCTCTCAATGTGGGAAGGGTTTCAGTCGACAAGCACACCTAACGAGACACCAGCGAACTCACACCGGAGAGAAGCCTTACCACTGCTCTGTGTGATACACGCTTCAGTCAGGCAGGACACCTGAAGACACACCAGCGAACTCACACAGGAGAGAAGCCTTACCACTGCTCTCAGTGTGGGAAGAGCTTTGGTCGGGCAGGATCTCTGAAGACACACCAGATTACTCACACAGAAGAGAAGCCTTATCACTGCTCTCAATGTGGGGATAACTTCACCAGTTTATATTTCCTAAAGAAACACCAGATAACTCACACAGGAGAGAAGCTTTACAACTGCTCTCAATGTGGGAAGGGTTTCAGTCGACCAGCAGACCTAAAGAGACACCAGCTAACACACAGCAGAGAGAAGCCTTACCACTGCTCTGTGTGGGAAGAGTTTCAGGCATTTAACAACTCTGAAGATGCACCAGATGTGAAGCTTTTTTTAAATGCCTAAAAGAACATCAGAAGATGTTGCCCCAAAACTGACCTTTTATAATGGTGTTGCCAAGTTCGGCATCTAACAATATTGATTGAGTTTATTTATTAATTTTTTTATATATATTTTTTTCCAACCTGATGTACATTGTCATATAAAAAATGTACCAACGCGTATGAAATATGACATGAGGGTCACATTTAAATTAAAGTGTCTATTTCTCCAGAAATGTATTCAGTTTCTATCTCCATAAATCAATTCTTTCTTCACCACACTTCTATTATCGAAAGTCAACCTCTCTCCTCTTGGGAACGTTTTATTTGCTTATTGATGTTATTTCACCAGTGTTGGGGAAACACATTAGTAGCACAGGGGGTTACAGTAATACTATTACATTACTCAGTAACAAGGTAACAACAAAGTTGAAATCTATATTTAAATAATAACTAGTTAGCAAAGTGTTACTTCGTAATATACACTGCTCAAAAAAATAAAGGGAACACTAAAATAACACATCCTAGATCTGAATGAATGAAATAATCTCATTAAATACTTTTTTCTTGACGTAGTTGAATGTGCTGACAACAAAATCACACAAAAATAATCAATGGAAATACAATTTATCAACCCATGGAGGTCTGGATTTGGAGTCACACTCAAAATTAAAGTGGAAAACCACACTACAGGCTGATCCAACTTTGCTGTAATGTCCTTAAAACAAGTCAAAATGAGGCTCAGTAGTGTGTGTGTGGCCTCCACGTGCCTGTATGACCTCCCTACAACGCCTGGGCATGCTCCTGATGAGGTGGCGGATGGTCTCCTGAGGGATCTCCTCCCAGACCTGGACTAAAGCATCCGCCAACTCCTGGACAGTCTGTGGTGCAACGTGGCATTGGTGGATGGAGCGAGACATGATGTCCCAGATGTGCTCAATTGGATTCAGGTCTGGGGAACGGGCGGCCAGTCCATAGCATCAATGCCTTCCTCTTGCAGGAACTGCTGACACACTCCAGCCACATGACGTCTAGCATTGTCTTGCATCAGGAGGAACCCAGGGCCAACCGCACCAGCATATGGTCTCACAAGGGGTCTGAGGATCTCATCTCGGTACCTAATGGCAGTCAGGCTACCTCTGGCAAGCACATGGAGGGCTGTGCGGCCCCCCAAAGAAATGCCACCCCACACCATGACTGACCCACCGCCAAACCGGTCATGCTGGAGGATGTTGCAGGCAGCAGAACGTTCTCCACGGCGTCTCCAGACTCTGTCACGTCTGTCACGTCTGTCAGTGTGAACCTGCTTTCATCTGTGAAGAGCACAGGGCGCCAGTGGCGAATTTGCCAATCTTGGTGTTCTCTGGCAAATGCCAAACGTCCTGCACGGTGTTGGGCTGTAAGCACAACCCCCACCTGTGGACGTCGGGCCCTCATACCACCCTCATGGAGTCTGTTTCTGACCGTTTGAGCAGACACATGCACATTTGTGGCCTGCTGGAGGTCATTTTGCAGGGCTCTGGCAGTGCTTCTCCTGCTCCTCCTTGCACAAAGGCGGAGGTAGCGGTCCTGCTGCTGGGTTGTTGCCCTCCTACGGCCTCCTCCACGTCTCCTGATGTACTGGCCTGTCTCCTGGTAGCGCCTCCATGCTCTGGACACTACGCTGACAGACACAGCAAACCTTGCCACAGCTCGCATTGATGTGCCATCCTGGATGAGCTGCACTACCTGAGCCACTTGTGTGGAGTGTAGACTCCATCTCATGCTACCACTAGAGTGAAAGCACCGCCAGCATTCAAAAGTGACCAAAACATCAGCCAGGAAGCATAGGAACTGAGAAGTGGTCTGTGGTCACCACCTGCAGAACCACTCCTTTATTGGGGGTGTCTTGCTAATTGCCTATAATTTCCACCTGTTGTCTATTCCATTTGCACAACAGCATGTGAAATTTATTGTCAATCAGTGTTGCTTCCTAAGTGGACAGTTTGATTTCACAGAAGTGTGATTGACTTGGAGTTACATTGTGTTTAAGTGTTCCCTTTTATTTTTTTGAGCAGTGTAGTTGCAGTGTCATGCTGTGTGGTGTGTCCATGATCTGAAGGGATTTCACCTGTCAGGAGAGGCAGAACCTGGTTTACAGTTAAATACATGAGAAGCCTTACTCACCTGACCGCTCACATTATATAAAAACATCAAGAAAGTTCAGGACAAACACACATTAACAACACCTGCTCTTTCCATGACAGACTGACCTGGTGAATCCAGGTGAAAGATATGATCCCTTATCGATGTCACTTGTTAAATCCACTTCAATCACTGTAGATGAAGGGAAGGTCAAAGATGGATTTTGAAGCCTTGAAACGTGTGTGTGTGTGTGCCATTCAGAGGGTGAATGGCCAAGACAAAAGATTTAAGACACCGGGTTGTGTCAAGAACTGCAACGCTGCTAGGTTTTTCACGCTCAACAGTTTCCTGTGTATCAAGAATGGTCCACCACCCAAAGGGCATTCAGCCAACTTGACATAACTGTGGGAAGCATTGGAGTCAACATGGGCCAGCAGTACTGTGGAACGCTTTCGACACCTTGTAGAATCCATGCCCCGACGAACTGAGGCTGTTCTGAGTCAATAACTCCATATTAGGAAGGTGTTCCTAATGTTTGGTATACTCAGTGTATACCTTCTATAAATGACAGCCTGCCCTGAAATTATATACATTAACTTTACTATGTACACACACAGGTTCACTCCAGCCCCAGATCCTTCTACCCCCCCAGGCTACCCTTCTCTCCCAGACCCCCCTCCACCGCCAGTCCTCCACCCCCAGCCATGGAGCTCCAAGGACCTCTGGGGTCTTCTTCCCATGGTGGTCACATCAATCTCTCCTTTATCAAATCCAGTGTCCCAAGGTCTCATAAATATGGAAAGGGTCAACACACATCAGCAGACTATCACAGACTCCCAGCTAGTGTTGTACAATTCAACTAACTTTCCCCAGGTTTGCTGGAAATCCTGGTTAGAAAATCCTGGAATCGTGGGGCAATAAGAAGAACATCCGGAATCCTCCAACCAGGATTTCTGGAAAACCTGGGACTTTTTTTTTTATTTAAAATTATTTTTAAACCCTACTCCAAGTGTGTGTGTGTGTGTGTGTGTGTGTATGTGTATATAATTTACATAAGTTGAAACACTGTATGCAGCTTTGTGTACACTGCATTTTCTGTCATTATGGATTTGATTATTCACTGTCATTAAGTTGTGTTGACCTATACTAACAGGATGTAAAACTGAAGGTAAATAAAAAAGTAATTTACATTACTGCTTTGTTTTTTTTATGTTTCTTAGTACAGGGTTCAGGCATCATTCAGGATACTGGTTTGTATAAAATTTCACCACCTAACCTACTTGAAGAGATCTCAGTGAAGTTGAATGCAGTGGGTGTAGTAGCTTCATTGAACCAGAAGGTGGTGACCTGTAATTTAAACAGTTTGAGTAAAGAAGTTGCTTTCCTGCCATGACTGGCCTCACACTCCAGTACTGTAGGTGGCACTGCATGCACCTTTCCGCCAATACATATTAAAAAAGAAGTTGCTTTCTTCCAATAGCGGAACCTTGATCAAGGTGCTTCACGTATTATCTGAGCTGACCGTTGTTTCCAAACAAAAATGTATGAAGATATAAGATCATATTCTTAAAATGGCAATCAGCAGTAGAAAACATAACAAAGCGTTTCTGTAAATTGCTGCGTGTAACCCCTCTCAAATTCCTAGACAGCTATGGATGCAGGACTGAACATGCATCCATGATAGTTTTGAAGCTATGTAGTGTTGTTTTACATTTACTTTATTTATCAACACTGGAGTAAAACAAGCTTTGTTTAATATTTTGGGTTCTGATGGGGTAAGAGTTTATCTAAGCTTGTGAGGAATTTACAAGTTATATTCTTCAAGAATCAATGGGTACATGAATGTAGGCAGCAAAATAATGATTTAGTGCAGTTGCGCAATGTATGCATCTATCGCAGCCTTGACTGTCTTGAGTACGTAGATGGGTATTCTCACGATGACAGTGAAGTGAAGGCGTAAGAATGGCAAAAAGATCAGACCTTTGTCTCCCATTTACCACCTTTGTCTCAAGTACATACTTACATCTCCTGAATACAAACCAAGTAAACGTATGTGTAGCTCTTCATGCTCTCTTGAGAACTTTGAGGATCTTGAAATGGCGTTAGTTGGCTATGCTGATTGTTCTGATGTTGAGCCAGACCAGGACGAAGTGTGCCAACCAGCAGCGACAGGAGTAGTGGAGATTTTTGGAAAGAGTGGATTTCTGCTTTTTGGCCGACCCCCTTAATGTGTAGGGCTGGGTAAAGGACAAACTGGGAATGGTTACATCTGTGAACGTTTCGAGAATTGTTGAGATTTTTTTGCGTGCATCCTCCGCTCAGAGGAAGCGGACGCTTCATTTCACGTGTCGTGATTTGCTCTACGGAGTAGGGCGCCACACAGAGGTGATCAGTGGGGTAGTGTAGAGGTGGATCAAATTAAACATATTCCTGGTGTTTGTTAAACCCGCCGTTTGGTAAGACACAGACCCGGTGGCAATGGCGAGACTGAGAATACCCTGTATGTCTTGCTGAGCTTTGACACAGAGTTTCTACCTGATAAGGTCAGGTTAGGTTATATTTTCTATTCTGTGAGGGCCTTTGTTCCGAACCCGCTACGGTGTTTGAGGTGTCAAGGATTTGGACGTGTTGCAACCAGTGTGTAGAAGGGAGATCCCACGCTGTGAGAAATGTGCAGGGGGGCATAGTCAGAGGGAGTGTATAGTTGGGATAGAGAAAGCACTGTGTCAACTGTGGGGGTGGCCATGCAGCTGGGGATCCGAAGTGCCGTATGAGAGAGAGATACCGGTTGAGATTGACAGAGTTTGAGTGGGGCAAAAACAGTTTTGTATGCTGAGGCAGTGAGGAAAGTAGAGGATGATGGGCAAAGAGTGAAGGATCATGACAAAATACTAGTAGTAGGCCACTACTGAGTGACCCAAACAGTTTGTGTTTAGTACGGTTGGTTTGTTGATGTTCATTGCTATGGTAATTAACTGTACTGCACGGATGGAAAGGAAGTCACAGAAGATAAAAGTAGTAGCAGCAGAAAAGTTATTTGGAGTGAAAGATTTTTTCGGCCAAAGAGTTTTACCCGACACGTTGCAGGGGGTGTTGAAAGAAAGAGTACCGTCCTCCCAGGAGTAGTAAGATAAGGTGTTTCATGACTTTTGGTTTTAGTGTTTAGGGTTAGTCGGTGATGCAAATAGTATTTCCCGTTTCCCTTTTTGTTTTGATAAATGCAAAACTAAGCCAAAAAAGCGACTAGTCTGCCGGAAATTCTAGTCTGCCGGAATAACATCACAGACCTCGTTCTGGTTGAGTGGAGAAGAGGTTGGGGACTGTTGAGTCATTGAAAGTAACTCGAAGTGGACTGTTGGTGATTTCTTGCATTTCTTCCATCCAGAGGGATCAGGCACTCCAAACCACGTTTCTAGGGACAAGAGCTGTGAATTTCTTTGCTCTCCGGAGCAGGGCGCCATTGAAAAGAGTGATATCTGGGGTGGCATTAAGTGTTGAGGAGGAGCAATTGAAATAGAAGATTCCCAGTGTATGCCATGCCTGCCCTTTGGTGCGACGCAGACCCGGTGGACAGAATGGTGAAACAGAAGATACTGTCTGTCCTGTTGAGTTTTGATGCCGTTTTTACCCGACAAAGTCAAGTTAGGAGGTGTCAGTTATCCCGTGAGAGCTTTTGTCCCGAATCCATTACGGTGTTTTAGGTGTCAAGCTTATGGTCATGTAGCTGAAGTGTGTAGAAGGGAGATTCCTAGATGTGAGAAGTGTGCTGGAGAGCATGAGACAAAGGAGCGTGTAGTATCGGTGGGAAAAAGTTGTATGCGCGTTAACTGCAAGGGGTACCCATGGTGGTGGAGTTCAGAGGTGTACGGTGAGAAAAAGACAGTTTGAGGTTGCCAGGAAAATAGATGTTTTGGTGCCAGCTGCAGACAAGTACTTGGGTGTATGAGATTTTACTGCAGGAAAGTTACAAGGTGTTTTGAATGATAGTGTCCCGTCCTCCCAGGCTGCTGTCCTGGTGTAGGATCAGATATGGTCAAAGTAGTAGGATAGTGGTGAAGTTTTAATGGGTGTAGGGTTAGTTGGTAGGGCAAATTACTTATAAAATGTGTTATTAATTCATAATAGAGAACAGTAGGTTGATACACAGCCAACTCAGTAGGTGGCGGCATGCACCTATAACGTATGTTTGCGGACCGCCGTAATACCATAGAAGAAGATTTCGTCAAAGATTTTGTTATAACTAACTCAAGATTGACCACAGCCTGTCCTTTAAAGTGGGAACAAATTCGTGTTTTTTTTTTACTTTGGCAAAGGGTAAAATCTACAAAAATGTGTCTTAACAGATGCTAGTTTTGGGAACAAAAAACTGTATTGAGATCAAATGTTGCAATGATGTGAAAGTTTGCATGATGTAGTACAAAATCTATCTTCTCCCACTGCCGGCCACTGGGCATCCTCTCATCACCATATTTGGTAGTGAGAAGAAACGCCAACCGGAGGCTTCACACTTCTATATCCGGTGAAATATCGTCGTTCTGGGAAAGGAGGTAGTTCGGAGTTACGCTAGCTAGCTAGTTAGTTGTTGTTAGTATCGTCGGTAGTCAACATTTCAAAGTCCCGTTCCAAAGTAAGATCAAACTTTAAAACATTCTTTAACGATTCTATGTACATAACAGCTAGTCTTCAGGACATTAGAGACGGTCTAGCCATGTTATCTAGCTAACGTTAGCTATGGTAGGTTGAAGTTGCCTAGGGTAGCTAGCTAGCTATCATTGTTAGCAAGCACGTTTGTTTAGCTAGCTATCTTCAAGACGCTGTGTTGTGACTGATCACATTATTCGTCATCAAGACAATGTCAAATATGTGATTTGTGAATCGTTCATTTCAACCAGGCAGCCTGCTCACTAGATAGTAAGTGGGCAGGGCCGGCGCCAGAACGGATCAGTTGGACAGGCATTTGATTGACTATTGTAGCTGTCGGTGAGGGACAGATGAGGGAGGACCATTGGCGATTTTAGCATGTACATCTTGGTGAAAAAAAACTACAACACATGTGGCATGCGAGCAAAGCCACTCCTCTACACAACACTAAACAATACATCCATTGCATTATAACGGTGACAAACGGTGCCCACAAACTGTTAGGACCTACATAAAGCTGTCCCAACATCTTACCACTGCTACTCTTGGCTATCAGCGGAACCTTGTCTGGCAGCGAAACAGTTCATTCAGCCTCATTTACTGCCTTTAAAAAAAACAACATAGCTGATATGGCTGACTTGCTTAAACAGATGACGTTTCTACTGACTATTGAGATGTACAAACTATGGCATAAGGGGACGACATGCAGATAAGAGGCAGTCCGTAGTTTAAATTAAGACAATGACTGAGCTAGGACGGAAGCAACATTAGTCAATAACTATTTGTTTAGCACTATTGAAATGTACAGCGACAGAATTCAGAACATGGGCTGTTCTTACAGTGTACTCCCTGTACACCAAGTTAGAACCGTAGGATAAATAAAGGGGGCTAATAAGCAGACAATGAAAGGTCTTACAATATTCGATGATTACATTTCTCTAAAACAGGTTATAGGCTACAGTCAGAACAGTAGGCAAAATTAAGAGGTATAAATAGACCAAATTATTAGGGTGAGGCACATGTGCTACTAACAGCTTACTACACAACATACACTTAGTATTACTTTCTTAGCTACAGTATACATATCTCCCTGGCATATTACATCATTTATGCAGCAGTGTGTGTTGGTAATGTCATGACTGTAAACATGATCTTTAACAATGTAACATTTGATAAACCACACCAGCCACTGCAGTCTTGATAAGGCGCCAAAATGAAATCAACCATTTGGTATCATTTTGATTATGGAAGATTGAAAAAGTGTGGTTCAAGTTGTTTTCTTGGAAACGATTTGAAGCCGTCGTCTCTATCTGAGCATGACAGCATCCAACTCAGTTTCCCTCCCAGAAAACACACGAAACCGTATAGTGTTGTGTATTTGCAAATTCATGAGGAAACTGAAGAGAGGATGGCTTTACCGAGTTTTGGATCACTTGACCGCAGTGTTTATTAGCTAGCTAGCTAACCGTAGCTGCCTTACTTCAGTTTTAGTAATCATTTACTTAATCATTCAGCCAGCGTGATATCAAATGTCATTTTGGTTCGCCTTTGCTTTAAACTAGCAAACTTCTTGCTTGTAATTGTATCTAGCTAGATATCATCCCACCCTATTGAGAAAGGTGACGGTAAAATGTATCTATCACTTTATTAGCAGAATCCTAGCAGATGGAATATGTTTTATACATGGTGTATCACTTTATTAGCAAAGCTGTTCTAGTGAAACTCACCTTTCATTTTTTTGTGCCTCTTTTGAATCCATCTGTAGCCTTCCATGTCTGAACCCAAGTCTCAGGGGTCTGGCTGTGGTGTTCCAGTCCAGAGAACCTCAAAGCAGGGTCCAGAGATGGTCTCAGTGAAGCTGGAGGATTGCAGTCAAACACTGGAACTCAATGTGATAGTCAAAGAGGAGCCAGAAGTTCTAGAGGAAGAGATGACAGTCAAAGAGGAGGAGGACAGAGCAGTCAAAGAGGAGGACGACAGAGCAGTCAAAGAGGAGGAGGAGAGCGCAGTCAAAGAGGAGGAGGAGAGCGCAGTCAAAGAGGAGGTGGAGGCGGAGGAGAGAGCAGTCAAAGAGGAGGTGGAGGAGGAGGAGAGAGCAGTCAAAGAGGAGGTGGAGGAGGAGAGAGCAGTCAAAGAGGAGGCGGAGGAGAGAGCAATCAAAGAAGAAGAGGAGGTGGAGGAGGAGAGAGCAGTCAAAGAGGAGGAGGAGGCGGAGGAGGAGAGAGCAGTCAAAGAGGAGGAGGAGGCGGAGGAGGAGAGAGCAGTCAAAGAGGAGGAGGCAGAGAACAGAGATGTGTCTGCTCCAGATCTAGAGGAAGAGGAGGAAGAAGTAGATAGTATCACTGACCCAGGTAAGTTCAGGTGTGGAGTACGGAGAGAGGTTGGTGCCTCGGCGGCCTCAGGGGATTCTAAAATTATTATTGCTATTATTTACAGCTCACTTCCCACAGATATTGTTAAAGTTATCCCAGCTTTTAGACAGAGATGATATACTATTGTTAAAGTTAGCCCAGCTTTTAGACATAGATGATATACTATTGTTAACCTCTCTTGGGGAGGTGGGACGCTAGCGTTCGGTTCACACTATTCAACAGCCAGTGAAAAATCAGAGCGCCAAATTCATAACCACAAAATGTCATAATTCAAAGTTCTCAAACATAAGACTATTTTACACCATTTTAAAGATGCACGTCTCCTTAATGTAACCACATTGTCCGATTTCAAAAAGGCTTTACGGCGAAAGCATAAAGTTGGATTATGTTAAGACAGTTCCAACACAAGAAAAACCACACAGCCATTTTCCTAGCAAAGACAGGCGTCACAAAAACCAGAAAAACAGCTAAAATTATGCACTAACCTTTGACGATCTTCATCAGATGACACTCTTAGGACATCATGTTACACAATACATGAATTTTTTGTTCGATCAAGTTCATATTTATATTCAAAAACAGCATTTTACATTGCCGCGTGATGTTCAGAAAATATTTTGCCTCCAATACTGCCGGTGAATCAGCACAACAATTTACAAAAATACTCATCATAAATGTTGATAAAATATTAAACTGTTCTTCAAAGAATTATAGATAAACATCTCCTTTATGCAACCGCTGTGACAGATTTCAAAAAAGCTTCACGGGGAAAGCACACTTTGCAATAATCTGAGTACTGCGCTCAGAAAAAGACATCAAGCAATACAGATACCCGCCATTTTGGAGTCATCTAAAATCATAAATAGCATTAGAAATATTCACTTACCTTTGATGATCTTCATCAGAAGGCACTTCCAGGAATTCCAGGTCCACAATAAATGTTGTTTTGTTTGATAAAGTCCATAATTTATGTCCAAATATCTCCTTGTTGTTTGCGCGTTCAGTAAGCTACTCCAAATGTAGGAAGCGCGGCCAAAATGTCACGACGAAAAGTTTAAAAAGTTATATTTACGTTCGTTGAAACATGTCAAACGTTGTATAGCATCAATCTTTAGGGCCTTTTTAACATAACACTTCAATAATATTCCAACCGGACGATTCCAATGTCTTGAAAAACGTTTTGGAACACAGCTACCTCCTCACGTGCCAATGAACTCATGTCCTTCCCTGAGTCACCAACACCCGGCCTTCTTGTTCGCTCTCTGTTCACTGCAAAAGCCTGAAACAAGGTTCTAAAGACTGTTGACATCTAGTGGAAGCCTTAGGAAGTGCAAAATGAACCCAAAGTCACTGTGTGTTAGATAGGCAAAGACTTGAATAGACTACCAGCATCAGATTTCCCACTTCCCGGTAGGATTTTTCTCAGGTTTTTGCCTGCCATATGAGTTCTGTTATACTCACAGACATCATTCAAACAGTTTTAGAAACTTCAGTGTTTTCTATCCAAATCTACTAATAATATGCATATGCTAGTTCCTGGGCCTGAGTAGTAGGCTGTTTAATTTGGGTACGTTTTTCATCCGGCCGTGAAAATACTGCCCCCTACCCAAGAGAGGTTATTAAAGTTAGTCCAGCTTTTAGACAGAGATGACATACTATTGTTAAAGTTAGCCCAGCTTTTAGACAGAGATGACATACTATTGTTAAAGTTAGCCCAGCTTTTAGACAGAGATGACATACTATTGTTAAAGTTAGCCCAGCTTTTAGACAGAGATGACATACTATTGTTAAAGTTAGCCCAGCTTTCAGACAGAGATGACATACTATTGTTAAAGTTAGCCCAGCTTTCAGACAGAGATGATATACTCTGTTTAGCAGTATACCACTAACCCACAGTTTATCAACCTGTGTCTCTGACTGTTTGGCAACTCTTTCCTCAAGTCGGAGTGTATATCTGTGGATGGTAGATGGTTCTAATTAGAAAGTCGTTGTTTTCATTGCTCGTGCGGTGCCCAGTAAATTATGAAATCTGCTCTTAATCAACTGTTAATTAATGAAACAATGAATAAAGAGCTGTAAGCTTGGGCTAGTGCCATCACCTGCTGTTGTGCCCTTGACTAAGACTCTTAACCCCCACAGCAACTGGTCCACGTGCCCCCATAGTACGCCAGCCCTCTGCTCCAACCTGTATGCTTATGTTGGTTTTAAACAGGAAGTCACAATTCCATTTGACCTTGTTTTCTAATTGGACAAATAAAGTGATCTTAATAGTTTTTAAACAAGTCTAAAGCCAATGCTTCTGTTCCTGATTCTAACCCCATATCTGTTCTTATTCCCACAGGAGAGAGCTCCAACCCAGGTTCAGACAGTGAGCCCAGTTCCACAGCATCAGGAAACCATAAACAACACAGACAGAGGAACATAAGACAGAAACATCATCACTGCATGGACTGCTTCACTAGTTTCTATGAGCCAGAGGAGTTGAGAAGGCACACTTGTAGGCCCCACCCCTGCTCAGATTGCAGAGGCAGTTTTGTGTGTCCAACTCACCTCATACCACACAAAAAGACCCTCAAAAGGAAGAAAACGTACCCGTGTGGTCAATGTGGGAAGAGATTTCAGACACCAAGCAGCTTGAAGACGCACCAGCTTACTCACACAGGAAAGAAGTTGTACCACTGCTCCCAATGTAGGAAGACTTTCAGCTGTTCGTTCAATTTGAAGAGGCATCAGAGAATACATACAGGAGAGAAGCCTTTCCACTGCTTCCAATGTGGGAAGAGCTTCCGTATGGAAGGACAGCTAAACGAACACAAGAGAATACACACAGGAGAGAAGCCGTACCACTGCTTTCAGTGTGGGAAGAGCTTTGGTCGGGCAGGAGCTCTAAAGGCACACCAGCTAATTCACACAGGAGAGAAGCCGTACCACTGCTCTCAGTGTGGTAAGCGCTTCAGTCAGGCAGGACACCTGAAGACACACCATCGAACTCACTCGGGAGAGAAGCCGTACCACTGCTCTGTTTGTGGGATGAGTTTTCCTCTTTTACAGACCTTAAATAGACACCAGCTTACTCACACAAGAAAGATGCCTTATCACTGCTCCCAGTGTGAGAAGAGCTTCAGTCAAACAGGAAGCCTGAGGGCACACCAGTTAACTCACACAGTAGAAAAGCCTTACCACTGCCTTCAATGTGGAAAGAGTTTCAGTCATTCATCAAATGTGACAGCCCACCAGTTAACTCACACAGGAGAGAAAAATTACCACTGCACTCAGTGTGGGAAGAGCTTCAGTCTGGCAAGATACCTGAAGAAACATTGTCAAACTCACACAGGAGAGAAGCCTTACCACTGCCCTCAATGTGGGAAGAGTTTCCGTCAGTCATCACATCTGAGGGCACACAAGTTAACTCACACAGGAGCGAAGCCCTGTACCACTTCTCTCAGTGTGGGAAGACCTTCAGGCAGACAGCAGACTTAAAGAGACACCAGCGTTTATAGCCCGATCTACAGGCTCCCGATCAGACTCTACAGGCTGTGGGGGCTGCCGCGGTAGGTTTCTCCACTCTACAGGCTGTGTGGCTGCCGCGGTAGCTTTCTCCACTCTACAGGCTGTGGGGGCTGCCGTGGTAGCTTTTTCCACTCTACAGGCTGTGGGGGCTGCCGTGGTAGCTTTTTCCACTCTACAGGCTGTGGGGGCTGCCGTGGTAGCTTTTTCCACTCTACAGGCTGTGGGGGCTGCCGTGGTAGCTTTCTCCACTCTACAGGCTGTGGGGGCTGCCGCGGTAGCTTTCTCCACTCTACAGGCTGTGGGGGCTGCCACGGTAGCTTTCTCCACTCTACAGGCTGTGGGGGCTGCCGCGGTAGCTTTCTCCACTCTACAGGCTGTGGGGACTGCCGCGGCAGCTTTCTCCACTCTACAGGCTCTTACAACATCACAATAATTTAATATGTTGAATGTATTGGGCCTCAAGTCAGCCGTCATCGCTGAGTGTGAGCAGTGCTCAGAGCACTTATGAGGCACGTCCCACCGTCAGCCAATCAGCTCTCAGAACTATAAAGGTTCTCTACCACACAAGTTCATAACAATGGCACCAAAAAAAGGAAACAAGGCAGGATGTCCTCTGTTCCTATGGTAACTCGGTAGCTAGCTCATGCTCTTCAAGGACTTTGTGACTGTGTTATCTAATGGGAAGCCGTTATGTTGTGTTCTAACTGGACTCCGGTAGTTGGGCTCTAGCATACTGACCATAACTGTGCTTGTTGGCTAGGCTAATAGCTAATGTTATTTGGCTAATAGCTAATGTTATTTGGCTAATAGCTAAAGTTATTTGGCTAAATAGCTAACGTTAGCTGGCTGACTCGCTTACTGGCTAGGATAACTGCATATAGCTAACATTTTCTGATAATTGGTTAGATGGAAGGGCTGTGCGGTATACCGTATTTTACTATATACTGATATTGATGCACGGACCTGTTTGGGTTTTTACTTTACCTTCTATGTCGGCCGTCATTGTAAATAAGAATTTGTTTTTAATGGACTTGCCTAGTTAAAAAATAAAATAAAAATTAACAAATGTTAAAATATAACGGTATTTTAACGTTTGGTTTGTTAAATGTGATATGCCGTGTGCAACATCCATTTTGATCATTTACTCTGCTACTTGAGTCATCTCTCTCTCTCTGCTCTCCCTCTCTCTCTGCTCTCCCTCTCTCTCTCTGCTCTCCCTCTCTCTCTCTCTGCTCTCCCTCTCTCTCTCTCTGCTCTCCCTCTCTCTCTCTCTGCTCTCCCTCTCTCTCTCTCTGCTCTCCCTCTCTCTCTCTCTGCTCTCCCTCTCTCTCTCTGCTCTCCCTCTCTCTCTCTGCTCTCCCTCTCTCTCTCTGCTCTCCCTCTCTCTCTGCTCTCCCTCTCTCTCTATGCCGCTTTCCACACAGACCTTGCCCCGCCCCCTGTCACTCAAGGAGCCCATATGTTGTTTCTGGACCTCCAGACACGTGTGTTCAGTCTGCATGGTCAATGCAGCACATGCAACAATATCAATACACTAGCCTTCTAGAATTTACCCTTCTGTTTCTTACATCTTCAAACAGCTAGTTTGTCTTTTCTTAGCGAGTTGTTCTGTATCGTGTTAGCCGCTAGCTAGATAATAGATGTACTGAGTCAGAGCAAACGTAGCTAGTTAATACAGCCTGATACCAGTGATGGTGGAGGCCTAAATCAGCATGTTGTTTGTGAAACAGTATCTTCTAAACCAATAAGATCAGGAGAAGCATGAATATGTTAGCTACATGAGGTAGCTCCTCCCTGGCATTTTCATTTGTTGTCATGCCAACCAACACTGTGTTCAAAATCCCACTTATTTATATTCTGACTATAGAATTCAAATAATTATTCTATTTCCATAATTTCAACGGTAGCTAGTTGATACAGTGTTTTGATCTAAATTAGAAGTCAAAAAGAAGGTCTTGATTTTTTTGGGTGGCCAATATCGTGCAGCCCTGCGTGGCAGTGTGAAAATGATCGCAAATGAGTGCAGGAAATGAAGAAATTGATGGAAATGTAGGAAATTGTATTTGGTTAAAGTTGAATTGTACAAAATAAAACAATAAGAATGGAGAAAGAATTTTGTATTATTCATCAACCTAAACTCCCGTCAAATACCGTCCTACCGGGATATTATATGTTTGGGCCATATCGCCCAGCCCTATTAGATGGTGTTATGTATTAGCAAAACGTTGGTTTACTTTAATGTAGCTGTAAGCTGGGTCTTGATAGCAACTGGCTGACTTATTAGTGCTAACGTAACAGCAGAGGGGTCCTTCTCCTCTTTTGCTCATCTCACACCTCTAGTCTACATCAAAGCTCCTCCCATCACAAAGCCCCTCCCATCACAAAGCTCCTCCCATCAGCTCAAAGGCGGGAAGTTTAACCCAGTGGTCCACAGACGGCCTGCTGGAGACATGGACACAGCAGAGTTCTGACGAAGAGTGACGATGACTACAACACAGCCACGCAAAAGTGCCTCAAACGCTCATATTTCCTCAAGCAAATCTCGTAAACAGACTGAAAATGACCTGGTTAAAAGTGTTTGTGTGTAATAAGATAACATTTTAGAATGTGTGTGATTTCTGCTTTTCTGACAGTGAACAGGTATTACCCTCAGGTGTCCATGGGAAAGTGTACTGTTTGGTATCTGTGAGATCTTAGTCTTCACACCGGCGGTGACAGTGAACAGGTATTACCCTCAGGTGTCCATGGGAAAGTGTACTGTTTGGTATCTGTGAGATCTTAGTCTTCACACCGGCGGTGACGGTGAACAGGTATTACCCTCAGGTGTCCATGGGAAAGCGTACTGTTTGGTATCTGTGAGATCTTAGTCTTCACACCGGCGGTGACGGTGAACAGGTATTACCCTCAGGTGTCCATGGGAAAGTGTACTGTTTGGTATCTGTGAGATCTTAGTCTTCACACCGGCGGTTACAGTGAACAGGTATTACCCTCAGGTGTCCATGGGAAAGTGTACTGTTTGGTATCTGTGAGATCTTAGTCTTCACACCGGCGGTGGCAGACGTTATGAGAGTACAAAGTACCCTCCATTAATGTGGACAGTTGATTAACTCGTGCCTTGCCATGAGTCAAAGGTCAATGCAGGTGATGAATGCTATTCCCTCACCTGAGCCAATCACAGCTCTCCTGACGGAAGGCTTCACCTCATCCTGTCCAGAACTATAAACTGAATGTGTGAATACCACTCATTGTGTTCCCACGGTGACCAGGACTATAAACTGATTGTGTGAATACCACTCATTGTGTTCCCACGGTGACCAGGACTATAAACTGAATGTGTGAATAACACTCATTGTGTTCCCACGGTGACCAGGACTATAAACTGATTGTGTGAATACCACTCATTGTGTTCCCACGGTGACCAGGACTATAAACTGAATGTGTGAATACCACTCATTGTGTTCCCACGGTGACCAGGACTGTGAGCGTTTTATTGTGAGCGTGTAACCTGTAGGCTATGATACTTATCTTATTACTATCTATATTTCTATATCTATATTATAATCCCTGCCTTGTTTCATTCTGAAGTATCAACAGTAACTGGTTGAAGTGGATTGTGTGTGTGTGCTGCACAGTCCCTAAGTTCTAGACCTCTAGATCTGGTAATGAATGGTGTGGCTGTTGAACAAGTTGAGGAGACTAAATTACTTGGTGATGCCTCAGATTGTAAACTGTCATGGTCAAAACATATAGATTCAATGGTTGTAAAGATGGGGAGAGGTCTGTCTGTAATAAAGAGATGTTTTGACTCCACAAGGCAAGTCCTGCAGGCTCTAGTTTTATCTTGATTATTGTCCAGTCATATGTTTAAATCCTACAAAGAAAGACCTAGTTAAGCTGCAGCTGGCCCAGAACAGAGTGGCACATCTTGTTCTTCATTGTAATCAGAGGGCACACAGTCTCTCTTGGCTGAGAGTTGAGGAAGGACTGACTGCGTCACTTCCTGTTTTTATAAGAATGTGTTGTAAATTCCAAATAGTTTCCATAGTCACCGTATACACAGCTCTGACACACACTCTTACCCCACCAGACATGCCACCAGGGGTCTTTTCACAGTCCCCAGGTCCAGAACATATTCAAGGAAACATACAGTATTATACAGAGCCATGAGTGCATGCTACTCCCATCTATCTTATACAGCGCTAGTGAACCTCAGACCTGGTTTGGAAACAACCAATAAGGCAATAGCTCACGACACAACGCCTCTTCCCCATGTGACCTACTTGTTGTGTGTATGTACTGACATGTGTAACTGCTAGATACACACACACTACATATTCATGTTTTTAAATGTATGTAAACTGTGAAGTATTTAGTCTGTAATGTATTTTTCGTTATGTGTTGGATCCCAGTAAGACTAGCTGTCTCCGTTGCCGTCGGCTACTGGGTATCCTAATAAGTCACATGTTAGGACCTCTAATCCCCGTTCCCTGTGTGTGACTGGGATTCTGTGGCCATTCACATCAGTACAGCATTTTACCATCACAATCTCCATTCATTCAGCATGTACATTCATTGCTTTAGCCTGGTTATTTCTAAGCATTTCCTATGTGTTTTTGTATTTTATTTAACCTTTATTTAACTAGGCAAGTCAGCTAAGAACAAATTCTTATTTACAATGATGGCCTACCCCGGCCAAACCCGAACCCGGATGACACTGGGCCAATTGTGGGCCGCCCTATGGGACTCCCAATCACGGCTGGTTGTGATACAGCCTGGACTCGAACCTATAGACATATAGGTCCTGGTTGTCAGGAAGCTTGGCCCCCGTGATGTACTAGGCTGAACGCACTACCCTCTGTAGCGCCTTGCGGTCGGATGCCCAGCAGTTTCCATAACAAGCGGTGATGCAGCCAGTCAAGATGCTCTCAGTGGTGCAGCTGTAGAACTTTTGGAGGATCTGAGGACCATGCCAAATCTTTTCAGTCTCCTGGGGGGGAAAAAGTGTTGTCGTGCCCTCTTCAGGACTGTGTTAGTGTGTGTGGACCATGATGGATCCTTGGTGATGTGAACACCACTCCACTACAGCCCCGTTGAAGTGATGGCGGTGTGCTTGGCCCTCTGTTTCCTGTGTTGTCCATGATCAACTCTTTTTGTCTTGCTGATGTTGAGGGAGAGGTTGTTGTCCTGGCACCGTACTGCCAGGTCTCTGACCTCCTACCTATTAGTTGTCTCATCGTCGTCTGTGATCAGGCCTTCCACCGCCGTGTCATCACGAAACAAGATGGTGTTGGAGTCGTGTGAGGCCACGCAGTTGTGGGTGAAGGTACTATAGGAGGGACTAAGCTTGCACCAGTGATGGGCCCCCGTGTTGAGGGTCAGTATGTGTTGTTCCCTACCCTCAGCACCTGGGGGCGGCTCGTCAGGAAGTCCAGGATCCAGTTGTAGAGGGAGGTGTTGTTCCCTACCCTCACCACCTGGGGGTGGCCCGTCAGGAAGTCCAGGATCCAGTTGCAGAGGGAGGTGTTCAGTCCCAGGATCCTTAGCTAAGTGATGAACTTGGAGGGCACTATGGTGTTGAACGCTGAGCTTTAGTCAATGAACAGCATTCTCACATAGGTGTTCCTTTTGTCCAGGTGGGAGAGGGCAGTGTGGAGTGCAATAGATATTGCGTCATCTATGGATCTGTTGGGGTGCTATGCAAAATGGAGTGGTTCCAGAGTGTCTGGGATGATGGTGTTGATGTGAGCCATGACCAGCCTCTCAAACCAGTGTCTACATACAGTTCAGTCAACAGTTTGGACACAGCTACACAATAAAGAAAAGGACACAGGGTTTTTCTTTATTTTTACTATTTTCTACATTGTAGAATAATAGTGAAGACATCAATACTATGAAATAACACATGTAGTAACCAAAAAAGTGTTAAACAAATCAAAATATATTTTATATTTGAGATTCTTCAAAGTAGCCACCCTTTGCCTTGATGACAGCTTTACACACTCTTGGCATTCTCTCAACCAGCTTCATGAGGTGGAATGCATTTCACCTGGAATGCATTTCAATTAACAGGTGTGCCTTGTTAAAAGTTAATTTGTGGAATTTCTTTCCTTAATACGTTTGAGACAATCAGTTGTGTTGTGACCAGGTAGGGGTGGTATACAGAAGATAGAACTATTTGGTAAAAGACCAAGTCCATATTACGGCAAGAACAGCTCAAATAAGCAAAGAGAAACAACAGCCCATCATTACTTTAAGACATGAAGGTTATTTAATACGGAAAATTTCAAATGCAGTCACTAAAACCATCAAGTGCTACGATGAAACTGGCTCTCATGAGGACCGCCACAGGAAAGGAAGACCCAGAGATACATCTACTGCAGAGGATAAGTTCATTAGAGTTACCAGCCTCAGAAACTGCAGCCCAAATAAATGCTTCACAGAGTTCAGGTAACATTGTTAGGGCTCCCGAGTGGTGCAGCGGTCTGATGCACTGCATCTTAGTGCAAGAGGCATCATTACAGTCCCTGGTTTGAATCCAGGCTGTATCACATCCGGCCGTGATTGGGAGTCCCATAGGGCGGTGCTCAGTTGGCCCAGCGTTGGCCGGTGTAGGCCGTCATTGTAAATAAGAATTTGTTGTTAACTGACTTGCCTAGTTAAATAAAGGTTCAATAAAAACATTGTAATAAAAGCAGACACATCTCAACATCAACTGTTCAGAGGAGACTGTGTGAATCAGACCGTCATGGTCGAATTGCTGCAAAGAAACCACTACTAAAGGACACCAATAAAAAGAAGAGACTTGATTGGGCCAAGAAACATGAGCAATGTTGAAAATAGTAAAAATAAAGAAAAACCCTTGAATGAGTAGGTGTCCAAACTTTTGACTGATACTGTGTGTGAAAATGCCACGTTTCTATGATTTGTCCTAGAAAATGCTTCTCTGTGACATCACAGGGTAGGATTAAAAGTAAGAAAAACAGTGATTTTCAAAACCTGCAACATGTTTCTAGTTGGGGAGGAAGGATATTTTCTTGCTCTCCAGATCACTGTGAATCTCACAGTGTTTGAAAAATAACTTTTTAACTTTTGACGTCATAGGGTAGAACTTTTTTTAAACATAATTTGTTTCTAGATAAATGTAGAAAATACGCCGTTTTCACCTATGTAGACAATGGTTTGGTGCTGGAGATAATGGTTTGGTGCTGGAGATAATGGTTTGGTGCTGGAGATAATGAGGTTGAAAAATGCCCTTTTATTAATAAAAACAGCTTGATTAAAGAAGTTGATTTGTTGTCACTTGGAGGACGTTTGTGAGAGATGGCGGACGTGGACGCTGAGGTCAAATCAAGCAGCGCGTCGAGTTGGTGAAGATTAATGTCCTGAATGGACAATAGCAGTGTTGGAAAATGCAACAACAAAAACATGTATTGTCTTGAATTGGAGTCGAGGATACGTGTATGAACGATAATGAATTGTTTCTTGTCAGGATGTAGGAGACCCGTTTGAGGTGTTGAAAATAGTGAATTATGCACTGGGAAAAGTGGAGTCTGTCAGAGCGACCAGGAGTGATCTTATTTTGATTCGTTATATTTCTGAAGAACAGAGGAAGTTTGCAGTGGGCTTCAAGAGAATCCAGAACAACAGAAGTATCGTGCTTTGAATTTAGGAGTAGAACACCTGTCAGAGGAGTCATCTGGGGTGAAGACGGATGTTCAAGTTGAATACATGAAGAGAATTCCTGGTATGGTTGGTGAATGGAGAAACAGAAGAAAGTCTGTCGGTCCTGTTGTTTTATGATGAAGAGCATCTACCTATACATGTGAAGCTTGGTTATGTCAGATACACTGTAAGAGCTTTCATTCCCAAACCACTGCAGAGGAAGCACTGTAAAGGATTTGTCCATGTTTCAAGTGTGTGCAGACTGGCGGAGTATAATGAAGAACGGTGTGTAGAAGGACGAAGGTGTTGCACTTGTGGTGGGATCACGATCCTGAGTTCCTGGAGTGTCCTGTAAGGATGAAGGAGATTGAGGTGGAAAAAATGTAGAGCGATCAATCGAATCTCTTATGCGGAGGCGATTAAAATAATTAACAAAACAATAAGCGATGCTAGTAAAGATATGGTAGGGGATGGACCCACAGCCTGTAGTAAATGTTTGCTATGAGTCAAAAGATACCCGGTGTTTTAAAAAGGTGGATTTTGTGGTGTTCATTTCCAAAGTAATAAACTGTACGGCTCAAATCTCAAAGAAACTGGATATTATTGTGGCTGCGGCAGAAAAGTTTTGGGGACTTTACATCTGAAGGACTTGTAAGGGGTGCTAGGGCCAGAAGAAGGCCCTCCCAGGCTCCTCTTGAGACTTGTGTGTAGGGATCAGATCGTTTTTATTTTCTAACATGAAAGTTGTTTGATTTAGTTTTGTAAAAAAAAGTATACATTTTTGTTGTTGTTTTTTGGTATCAGAAGAGCCGAATCTATTTATAAAATATAAAAAAATTAAGATATGAATAATCAAAAGATTTAAATGAATAGAATTAACTAATTCAAAGAACGAAAAAAGAAATAAAATAATATAGGCCTAAATGCTCAAGCGCACACATTCGTTCTGACTGTCTGCTCAGACTAACAGCCTCACCTGTTGTTCCTGTCAATCAGACACGCAGTGTCAACCAATGAACCAAAGGTGCGTGAGGGAGGGCCGAGCCAACTCACAGTCACACACTTAGCAGCCGAGGAGAGAGAGGAAGGAAAGCTGTGAAAACAACAGCTGGAAAATGAGTCAGAAGCACAGTAGCATTTGGATGCATTTTAATAATGTAGACAATGTTAGAGCACAGTGTAGAATTTGCCTAAACAAAATCTCATATAAAGCCGGTTCTCCGCACAACCTACACCGGCATATGCGAACTGTGCACCCAACTGTGAAGCTAGCTGTAGCGGATCTTCGAGAAACTAGCGGGCCGGCTAGTGATAATGGTGGAGCCAGTGATGTATCCGCTCAGTCAAGTAGGCCTACTCCGCGACCCACAGCGACAAAGTCTTCTTTGGACCAGTTTATGCCAAAGTCTATGTCTGTAGAAAAACAAGGCCAAATTGATATTGCATTGGCTAAAATGATTGCCACCGATTTCCAACCATTTTCGATTGTGGAGGACAGAGGTTTTAGAAACTATATCAATAGTCTAAATCCAATGTACACAATTCCAAGCAGGAAAACCCTTTCAAAATCACTTATTCCACAACTGTACGAGAGCACACAGGCTTCAGTGCGGGAAAGAGTCCAAAAAGCTACTGCAGTTTGCCTTACCACTGACTGCTGGACATCAAGGGTAACCACTTCTTACATGTCGGTTACATGTCACTTCATTGAAGATTTTTCAATGTCTAGCTGTCTTCTGGACTGCTTTGAGTTCAGCGACAGACACACCTCAGAGAACTTGGCAGAGGAACTGTTGAGAGTGGCCAGAGAATGGCAAGTAGATGGAAAAAGTGGTCTGTTGTGTTAGCGACAACGCAGCTAACATAACCAAAGCCATGAAACATTTTAAAATGGACCCACCATGTCTTGCCCACACAATCAACCTGATTGTAAGAGATGCTCTGAAGGTGATGAAGCCCACTGTGGACAAAGTGAAAGCAGCTGTGGAATACCTCCACAGGAGCACAGTAGGTGCTGAGAAACATAAGTCTACACAACGCCAGATGGGGATGCCTGAGTTGAGGCCTGAACAAGACTGCACTACAAGGTGGAATTCAACATTTTATATGTTGAGGCGGTTTCTTGAGTCAAAGGATGCCATCATCTCTACCCTGGCCATTGTCAATGCACCTGTTGATGCTCTGACCCAAGAGGAATGGGAGGTGGTGGAGGAGGTGTGCAGAGTCCTGGAACCCTTTGAGCAGGTCACTGTGGAGATCAGTGGAGAGAGGTACAGTAAGCAGTTATTACTACATCATTATTTAATCCAGTATTATATATGTATATGAGCAGTAGATGAGAATTTAGTATCAGTAGACAAAATATGAACCTGAACTAATAAGTTACTGTTCTCTCTTTTCAGCTATGTGACAGCCTCAAAAATGATACTCCTGTGTAAGGGTCTGCAGAGAGAAGCAAATGTAACCACAGGACATGTGACAGAGTTGATGGACACCCTATGTTCATCAACGGACAGAAAGTTCCACAGAATGGAATATCATTTATATACACTTTGTTTATATACATTAAAAAGTTATACTTTAAATGCAAATGTTTAATAGCATTCTTTTTCATAACAAACCAATGCATTTTTAAATACATTGTGGTTAAGGTAGAGTATGATTTCATTTAATAATTTAATTAGAATTGTTTTAACACCAATCATAGTCAAACTATCGCAAACTGTTTGACTTGAAAACATACAAAATATATATTTTTTAAAGAGAGCTGAGCCGAACGAGCCGGATCACTGAAAAGAGCCGGAATGCCCATCAGTACATAGAAGATCCGCCAACTCAATTCCAAAGAAGAAGACAAGAATACCATAGAATACGTTTCTTTCTTCAAACAGTGGAACCCTGCTAAACTGCAAAAAAAAGGTATTAAAGTCGCTTCACGGATTAGTTTACATAAACATCACCATTACTTCCAAAACAAATGGTATAAAGATATAAGATGATCTTACGCGGAAGTATTTAGTGAATTGCTCAATATGCGCAGCCTTGACTATCTTTACAACGCAGCAGGTATTCTCGCGATAACAACACAGATCTTGTTCTAGGAAAGGAGGGAGTTCAAAGTTATGCTAGCTAACGTTAGCTGTTGTTAGTATCTATAACTACCTAACTAGTCAGCTTTTTAAAAGTCAAGTTCTAAGGTAAGATCTGATCAAGCTGTATAATACATTCTATAAAGTGTCCATATTATTTAAAAGTCGGATTATTTGCCGACGTCTATCCGATCAACGTGTCGACAATTTGTCGTTTGAGCTTGCTAGCTAACGTTAGCTAACTAGGGGATTCGAAACGTCTAAATAACCAACGTTAACTATCTTAGAGAAGTTGTTGTGATCACATTATTTATGTTCATCAACACTATTGTCAACTACGACGTGTGAATCGTCCATTTTTAAAATGACCGAGTAATCCATAGTTATTAGGCAACCCTGGTTGCAGGTTAGCATGGCTAGTTGGTTACTAGTTCACGTTAGTAGCTCTGGTCCATGGTGTCACATGCGGCTTGACCCTCAATCTTTCCAATTGTGCAATGTTAGTGACTTTGCTAAAGTATTGACCAGCTTTTCTTTGTATGCTCATTTCAAACATCATGTCGCGACTTTCGGACACTTTTCATTTAACCCCAAACTAGCTTTGCTCCAGGCGCATGCGTCGGATCAGCAGTACGAGCTGTGCATGCGAATGGACTAGTTTATAGGTAGATTTTTATTTCTTTAACCTTTATTTAACTTAACCCTAACCCGGACGACGCTGGGCCAATTGTGCGCTGCCCTATGGGACTCCCAGTCACGGCCGGGTTGTGATACAGCCTGGAATTGAACCAGGGTCTGTAGTGACGCCTGTAGCACTGAGATGCATTGCCTTGGACTGCTGTGCTACTCTGGAGCTAGCTAACATGCATCTTCTTGCCCACCAGGGAGAGAGGCCCCAGAATGCTCGTTGACCATGGACATAGCCTCCTATGTCACATAGGAATATGAAGCTACTGAAATGTTGCCAGCTAGTTACCCTCTATGTTCTAGTGCAGCAAGCTTGTAAATAAACACTTGACCATGGACATCATAGCTCCTGTAAATGTTGTTCTCTCTCATAGAAGCTACAGCAACCTTGTAAACAGTTGACCACCATGGACATTGAGGATGACACGACGGTGTTCGCCACTCTTAAGTCGTTTAAGAGTTTCATCTCTCTCCCGGACACGTCTCGGAACCAGGGAGAACCAGCCCCGGTGCAGAGCGACGTCCTGCAGAAACAGTACCTGCAGAGATTACAGGTGGGTGGAGTAGGACAGAGCCACGTCCTACACCAACAGTACCTGCAGAGATTACAGGTGGGTGGAGTAGGACAGAGCCACGTCCTACACCAACAGTACCTACAGAGATTACAGGTGGGTGGAGTAGGACAGAGCCACGTCCTACACCAACAGTACCTACAGAGATTACAGGTGGGTGGAGTAGGACAGAGCCACGTCCTGCACCAACAGTACCTGCAGAGATTACAGGTGGGTGACCATGGACATCATAGCTCCTGTAAATGTTGTTCTCTCTCATAGAAGCTACAGCAACCTTGTAAACAGTTGACCACCAGTTGACCACCACCAACAGTACCTGCAGAGATTACAGGTGGGTGGAGTAGGACAGAGCCACGTCCTACACCAACAGTACCTGCAGAGATTACAGGTGGGTGGAGTAGGACAGAGCCACGTCCTACACCAACAGTACCTGCAGAGATTACAGGTGGGTGGAGTAGGACAGAGCCACGTCCTACACCAACAGTACCTGCAGAGATTACAGGTGGGTGGAGTAGGACAGAGCCACGTCCTACACCAACAGTACCTGCAGAGATTACAGGTGGGTGGAGTAGGACAGAGCCACGTCCTACACCAACAGTACCTGCAGAGATTACAGGTGGGTGGAGTAGGACAGAGCCACGTCCTACACCAACAGTACCTGCAGAGATTACAGGTGGGTGGAGTAGGACAGAGCCACGTCCTGCACCAACAGTACCTGCAGAGATTACAGGTGGGTGGAGTAGGACAGAGCCACGTCCTACACCAACAGTACCTGCAGAGATTACAGGTGGGTGGAGTAGGACAGAGCCACGTCCTACACCAACAGTACCTGCAGAGATTACAGGTGGGTGGAGTAGGACAGACATGTAAGGAGAGACACACACCTGCCCTGGTGCAGCACCACGTCCTACACCAACAGTATTTAGAGGGCAGAGGTGGTGGGACTGAGACAGACACATTGTATTGTTGTGAAGGTACAGTCTGAAACCTGTGTATGTAAGCCACAGAAAGTGACTGTGTCTCTGTAGTTGCTGGAGGCAGCAGAGAAGGTACAGTCTGAAACCTGTGTATGTAAGCCACAGAAAGTGACTGTGTCTCTGTAGTTGCTGGAGGCAGCAGAGAAGGTACAGTCTGAAACCTGTGTATGTAAGCCACAGAAAGTGACTGTGTCTCTGTGTGTAGTTGCTGGAGGCAGCAGAGAAGGTTCAGTCTAAGACCCAGCTGATCCAGATGGACCAGGAGAAGAGACAGATGGAGATCAGTCACAAGAGAGCACGCATCGAACTGGAGAAGAACGCTACGCTGAGCGCTAGGGACTTTGAGGTACGTAACACACACACCTGGAGGTAACACACACACACACACACCTGGAGGTAACACACACACACCTGGATGTAGTGGTTCTGTAGATGGTAGAGGACCACGGGGATGTGGAAGGTGGAGGACCACGGGGATGTGGAAGGTGGAGGACCACGGGGATGTGGAAGGTGGAGGACCACGGGGATGTGGAAGGTGGAGGACCACGGGGATGTAGAAGGTGGAGGACCACGGGGATGTAGAAGGTGGAGGACCACGGGGATGTGGAAGGTGGAGGACCACGGGGATGTAGAAGGTGGAGGACCACGGGGATGTAGAAGGTGGAGGACCACGGGGATGTAGAAGGTGGAGGACCACGGGGATGTAGAAGGTGGAGGACCACGGGGATGTAGAAGGTGGAGGACCACGGGGATGTAGAAGGTGGAGGACCACGGGGATGTAGAAGGTGGAGGACCACGGGGATGTAGAGGACCACGGGGATGTAGTGGTTCTGTAGAAGACAGATGAAAGGTCATGAATATACTAAACATGGGATATCAGGAGAGCTGTGATAAAGGACCATCTCTGAACGTGGGATATCAGGAGAGCTGTGATGAAGGACCATCTCTGAACGTGGGATATCAGGAGAGCTGTGATAAAGGACCATCTCTGAACATGGGATATCAGGAGAGCTGTGATTAAAGGACTGTATAAAGGACCATCTCTGAACGTGGGATATCAGGAGAGCTGTAATAAAGGACCATCTCTGAACATGGGATATCAGGAGAGCTGTGATAAAGGACTCTATAAAGGACCATCTCTGAACATGGGATATCAGGAGAGCTGTGATTAAAGGACTGTATAAAGGACCATCTCTGAACATGGGATATCAGGAGAGCTGTGATAAAGGACCATCTCTGAACCTGTTTAACGGTTACAAGCTACACTGAGGCAGCATAGATAATGCAACAATAACAACGAATGACTAAGAACACAGCTCACGTTGTGCCTGCACACCATCCCACCAGTCCAGAGATATGAGGGAGTCCTGGTGGTGTTGTGAAGGATGGAGAGGAGCTTGCTGCGTTCTCTGTGACTGAGGGCGAGGCAGGAGTTGGGGATCTGGGACCTAGTATGACTGCTTGTGATTGGCTGACCTCGCACAGGCCCCTGGCAACCATGACCCCGTGGCAACCAATGGGTTTGGCTAGGGCCAGTCGATGACTCCAGTGGGTGAGCCTGCTGCAGGTGTTAGACAGTAACGGAGTATCTGAGAAAGGGCTGTGAGGAGGAGATGGTGTGCTGAGAGGCAGGGAATTCATACACCAGTTTGTTTGATGTTCTTTGTTTCCTGGCCCACGTTCTAATTGTTCCAGCGTGAGGTGGACCGTAACCAGGACCTGCTGGGACGAATCAGACGCCTGGAAGAGAGGGAGGCGGAGTCTAGCCAGAGCCTATCGGAAAAGGCAGAGGCAAACCGTGCTCTCCGTCGGACCGTGGAGTCTCTCAACAGAAGGGTGGAGGAGAGGGACGGATGGCTCAACACCTCTAACCAGGTACACCTGTAACAGAGCTCAGATTATACCGTAAAATCACTCCTCTAACCAGGTACACCTGTAACAGAGCTCAGATTATACCGTAAAATCACTCCTCTAACCAGGTACACCTGTAACAGAGCTCAGATTATACCGTAAAATCACTCCTCTAACCAGGTACACCTGTAACAGAGTTCAGATTATACCGTAAAATCACTCCTCTAACCAGGTACACCTGTAACAGAGCTCAGATTATACCATAAAATCACTCCTCTAACCAGGTACACCTGTAACAGAGTTCAGATTATACCGTAAAATCACTCCTCTAACCAGGTACACCTGTAACAGAGTTCAGATTATACCGTAAAATCACTCCTCTAACCAGGTACACCTGTAACAGAGCTCAGATTATACCATGAGATCACTCCACTAACCAGGTACACCTGTAACAGAGCTCAGATTATACCATGAGATCACTCCACTACTTGATATGTCTCCACTATAGGTTCACCGATTTCTGATTTTTCAACGCTGATACCGATTATTGGAAGACCAAAAAAAGCCGATACCAATTAATCGGCCTATTTATTTTTTGAATAATATTTTTTTGAATAATATTTTTTTTGTGTGTGTGTGTGTGTGTGTGTGTGTGTGTGTGTGTGTGTGTGTGTGTGTGTGTGTAATATGACAATTACAACAATACTGAATGAACAATGAATACTTTTTTATTTTAACTTAATATAATACATAAATAAAATCTATTTAGTCTCAAATAAATAATGAAACATGATCAATTTGTTTTAAATAATGCAAAAACACAGTGTTGGAGAAGAAAGTAAAAGTGCAATATGTTGCATGTAAAAAAACATTGGAACATATGAAAACTGGTGGTTCCTTTTAACATGAGTCTTCAATATTCCCAGGTAAGAAGTTTTAGGTTGTAGTTATTATAGGAATTATGACGCATCGACTATTTCTCTCTATACCATTTGTATTTCATATACCTTTGACTATTGGATGTTCTTATAGGCACTTTAGTATTGCCAGCCTAATCTCGGGAGTTGATAGGTTTGAAGTCATAAACAGCGCTGTGCTTCAAGCATTGCTAAGAGCTGCTGGCAAACACAGTAAAGTTTGAATGAATGCTTACGAGCCTGCTGCTTCCTACCGCCGCTCTGTCAGACTGCTCTATCAAATCATAGACTTAATTATAATATAATAAACACAGAAATACGAGCCTTAGGTCATTAATATGGTCAAATCCGGAAACTATCATTTGATAACAAAACGTTTATTCTTTCAGTGAAATACGGAATCGTTCCGTATTTTATCGAAAGGGTGGCATCCATAAGTCTAAATATTGCTGTTACATTGCACAACCTTCAATGTTATGTCATAATTATGTAAAATTCTGGCAAATTAGTTCGCAACGAGCCAGGCTGCCCAAACTGTTGCATATACCCTGACTCTGCGTGCAATGAACGCAAGAGAAGTGACACAATTTCCCTAGTTTAATATTGCCTGCTAACATGAATTTCTTTTAACTAAATATGCAGGTTTAAAAAAAATATACTTCTGTGTATTGATTTTAATAAAGGCATTGATGTTTATGGTTAGGTACATTGGTGCAATGATTGTGCTTTTGTTAAATCATCACCCGTTTGGCGTAGTAGGCTGTGATTCGATGAGAAATTAACAGGCACCACATTGACTATATGCAACGCAGGACACGCTAGTTAACCTAGTAATATCATCAACCATGTGTAGTTAACTAGTGATTATGTGAAGATTGATTTTTTTTTTTTTTTTATAAGATAAGTTTAATGCTAGCTAGCAACTTACCTTGGCTCTTTGCTGCCCTCGCGTAACAGGTGGTCAGCCTGCCACACAGTCGTCTCGTGGAATGCAATGTAATGGGCCATAATCGGCATCCAAAAATTCCCGATTACCGATTTTGTTATGAAAAGTTGAAATCCGCTCTAATTAACCGGTCGACCTCTAGTCTCCACTCACATCGTCAAATTGCTACTTTTCTGTGGAGTAACTCATTATTTGTCATATATATATATATATATATATATAAAATTTCAATCCCAGCCCGCGTCCCCGCAGCAGGCAGCGGTAGTGCCACACACAGCTGATGGCTACAGTATGTGTTATTTGTCCCTGTAGATGGTGAGTGGTTTAAAGGATGAGATCCGTGACCTGAAGCAGCAGATTCAGACTCGGGACAACACCATCTCTAAGCAGACACTGGAGAACCAGGGACTACAGGAACAAGTGGAGCTACAACACAGGTAACACACACTCCTTCCTTTCTTCTGATTGGTATTTCCTGGTTTCCCTTCCCTCTGATTGGTCCTGCCTGTATTTCATTCCCTTTGATTGGTCCTGCCTGTATTTCATTCCCTCTGATTGGTCCTGCCTGGATTTCATCCCCCCATGACTGGTCCTCTTTACAGGAAGTACCAGGAAGTGTCTCAGCGGTGCCAGGCCCTCCAGTCAGCATCGTCCACCTGCTCCGACCACGAACTCAAGATTAAGGTGAGGCTAAGATTATTGTTGTTCAAAGTAGGACTAAAATGAATGTCTAGATTAAGATTGGTATTAATACAGTTCAGATTGGGACTAGGTTTAGAAAACTAGGAGGTTAGGACTAGGGTTGACTGATGTATGAAGATTGAGACTGATTGTACCTGAATTCAAATTAGGACTGGGATGAGATTGGGACGAGAGTTGGAGCTAGGTTAGGATTAGGACTGGGATGAGATAGGGACGAGAGTTGGGGAGCTAGGTTAGGATTAGGACTGGGGTTGAGGATTGGGACTCGAGTTGGGAGCTAGGTTAGGATTAGGACTAGGGTTGAGATAGGGACTAGAGTTGGGGAGCTAGGTTAGGATTAGGACTGGGGTTGAGATTGGGACTAGAGTTGGGGAGCTAGGAAAAGGACTGAAGTATCAGTCTGTCTATTCTGTGGTGCTTTATTTGCCTGTAGAGGTTTTGAGCTGTTGTACCTGCATTTGCTCTGTTCATTTTTTTGCTTCTGCTTATTTTGGCATCCATGTGTGTTCTCTCCAAAGTGTCATTTGGGAAGTAAAGTGGTAATTTTTTAAAAGCAGCCAGTGAGAGGCCTCTGTCCCCTGTAGGCTTTATAAACTCTCAATGTAATCACCATGTATTTTTACTGGGTTTAAATGACCTGCCATCAAATGAAGAGATGCTATTAACTCTTCAGTTTAACACAAACTCAAACTCCACATGATGTTCACCTTTCAGATGGTCATTAAGTCTCTTTAATGAGCAGAGAATACAACTCAAAGGTGTGTGTGTCTCCTCTCTTCCCCCCCCCCCCCCCCCCAGGAGTTGGAGAGGAAGTTGGCTCTGCAGGAACAGGATGTTGTCATAGTGAAGAACATGAGGTCAGAGGTTGCTAGGGTCCCGGATATGGACAAGGAGCTCCGACAGCTAAGAGAGGAGAATGTTTACCTCAGGTAACACTACTAGAACACATGGAGCAGGACAGCTAAGAGAGGAGAATGTTTACCTCAGGTAACACTACTAGAACACATGGAGCAGGACAGCTACGAGAGGAGAATGTTTACCTCAGGTAACACTACTAGAACACATGGAGCAGGACAGCTAAGAGAGGATAATGTTTACCTCAGGTAACACTACTAGAACACATGGAGCAGGACAGCTACGAGAGGAGAATGTTTACCTCAGGTAACACTACTAGAACACATGGAGCAGGACAGCTAAGAGAGGAGAATGTTTACCTCAGGTAACACTACTAGAACACATGGAGCAGGACAGCTAAGAGAGGAGAATGTTTACCTCAGGTAACACTACTAGAACACATGGAGCAGGACAGCTAAGAGAGGAGAATGTTTACCTCAGGTAACACTACTAGAACACATGGAGCAGGACAGCTACGAGAGGAGAATGTTTACCTCAGGTAACACTACTAGAACACATGGAGCAGGACAGCTACGAGAGGAGAATGTTTACCTCAGGTAACACTACTAGAACACATGGAGCAGGACAGCTACGAGAGGAGAATGTTTACCTCAGGTAACACTACTAGAACACATGGAGCAGGACAGCTAAGAGAGGAGAATGTTTACCTCAGGTAACACTACTAGAACACATGGAGCAGGACAGCTAAGAGAGGAGAATGTTTACCTCAGGTAACACTACTAGAACACATGGAGCAGGACAGCTACGAGAGGAGAATGTTTACCTCAGGTAACACTACTAGAACACATGGAGCAGGACAGCTAAGAGAGGAGAATGTTTACCTCAGGTAACACTACTAGAACACGTGGAGCAGGACAGCTAAGAGAGGTTATTTGTAGGTTTAAAAGAAGACAACTATCATTAATGTCTCTTAAACCTCTCTCCCTCTCTCTTTCTCTCTCTTATCTCTCACTGTCTCCCCTCATTCTGTATCCCAGGGAGACGAGGGAGAACGTGATCCTGCTGAAGGAGGAAACGGAGGGATTGAGACGTAAGGTAGAACGGATGGAGAAGATGAAAGAGGAGATGGTGAACGTGGAGCTGGAGAAGGAGGTGTGTGACCTGTTAGCGTGGAATGACCTGTTGGTGTTTTAAATGTGAAACAGGGCTGGAGGAAAAACATTTGCAGTATGCTGTCTGTTCTAATTAATGGTTGTTCTAAAACACAGCTGAAAAGGAAACGTAACTTTTCTTTTTTAATTAGCGAAAAATAAACATCTCAGGGTTGGAAACAATCTGCATAATAGTTTAATTTGTAAATGTGGAGCCTTGAATCCCTCTACCCTGGTGTGTAATCTTGTTCCTTCCACTCCTCCTTCAGAAACTGTCTCAGAAACTGCAGGCCTGGGAGAACCTGGGACAGTCTACTGGACTCAACATACGGTCAGCTGGAATGTCTCTGTCTGTAGTATAATATTTCACCACTGGGCGGAGCTCTTGAGTCATGACAAATACTGGTGCCTCATTCTCTCTGTGAAGAGAGAGTGACGTTTTATGATTTGTTTGCTTTATGCCTGCTGTGTGTGTGTGTGTGTGTGTGTGTGTGTGTGTGTGTGTGTGTGTGTGTGTGTGTTCTGGGCTGAAAGCCCATAATGACAGAATGATTGCATGTTTCCATATGAGCAGCGAAGCACATCAGACACATTCCAAACACTGCACTGCATCTAACACACACACACACACACACTATATTTTTCTCTCATGACTACCCCAGTGTTTGATGTACACTGAGTGGCCAGATTATTAGGTACATCACTTTGTTCACCAAAATAGATGGCTCCTACAGAGAGTGAGTCACGTGGCTCTCTATAGAAAGCAGGCAGACAGGCATCGAGGCATTCAGTTACTGTTTGATTGAACGTTAGGATGGGAAAACGAGTGACCTGAGAGACTGAGCGTGGTATGGTCGTCACTGCCAGGTGCTTCAGATCCAGTGTCTCAGAAACATGGCTGTACCTAATAAACTGTGTAAATTGAATGTTAAATGGTGCACGTTTTCTCGTTCTCTCTCCCACACGATACTCTCAAATGGCATCACTCACCTTGACATTGCGCTTGATGTTCTTAGGCTTGTGTGCGGCTGCTCGTTTCACGTGTTTCAGCACTCGGTGGTCCCGTTCTGTGAGCTTGTGTGGCCTACCACTTCGCAGCTGAGCCGTTGTTGCTATTAGACGTTTACTCTTCACAATAACAGCACTTACGGTTGCCCGGGGCAACTCTAGCAGGGCAAAAATATGAACTGACTTGTTGGAACGGTGGCATCCTATGACGGTGCCACGTTGAAAGTCACTGAGCTCTTCAGTAAGGCCATTCTACTGCCGATGAGTGTCTATGGAGATTGCATGGCTGTGTGCTTGATTTTAGACACCTGTCAGCAACGGGTATGGCTGAAATAGCCGAATCCACTAATTTGAAGGGATGTCCACATACTTTTGTATGTGTATGTATATATAAATAACAGTCAAAAGTTTGGACACACCTACTCATTACTATTTTCTACATTGTATAATAGTGAAGACATCAAAACTATGAAATCACACATATGGAATCATGTAATAACCAAAACAGTGTCAAAATATATTTTAGGTTCTTCAAAGTAGCCACCCTTTGCCTTGATGACAGCTTTGCACACTCTTGGCATTCTCTCAACCAGCTTCATGAGGAATGCTTTTTCAACAGTCTTGAAGGAGTTCCCACATATGCTGAGCGCTTGTTGGGTGCTTTTCCTTCACACTGTGGTACAACTCATCCCAAACCATCTCAATTGGGTTGAGGTCGAGTGATTGTGGAGGCCAGGTCATCTGATGCAGCACTCCATTACTCTCCTTGGTCAAATAGCCCTTACACAGCCTGGAGGTATGTTTAGGGTGATTGTCCTGTTGAAAAAGAAATGATAGTCCCACTAAGCGCAAACCAGATGGGATGGCGTATCACTGCAGAATGCTGTGGTAGCCATGATGGTTAAGTGTGTCTTGAATTCTAAATAAATGATGTCACTGTCACCAGCAAAGCACCATCACACCTCCTCCATGCTTCACGGTGGGAACCACACATACAGAGATCATCCATTCATCTACTCTGCGCCTCACAAAGACATGGCGGTTGGAACCAAAAATTGCAAATTTGGACTCATCAGACCAAAAATACAGCTTTTCATTGGTCTAATGTCCATTGCTCGTCTTTCTTGGCCCAAGCAAGTCTCTTCTTCTTATTGGTGTCCTTTAGTAGTGGTTTCTTTGCAGCAACTCGACCATGAAGGCCTGATTCACGCAGTCTCCTCTGAACAGTTGATGTTGAGACGTGTCTGTTACGTGAACTCTGTGAAGCATTTATTTGGGCTGCAATTTCTGAGGCTGGTAACTCTAATGAACGTATCCTCTGTAGCAGAGGTAACTCTGGATCTTCCTTTCCTGTGGCGGTCCTCATGATTGGCTCAAACGCATTAATAAGGAAAGAAATTCCACAAATGAACTTTCAACAAGGCACACCTGTTAATTGATGTGCGTTGGTTGAGAGAATGCCAAGAGTGTGCAAAGCTGTCATCACGGCAAAGGGTAGCTACTTTGAAGACTCTCAAATATCAAATGTATTTTAACACTTTTTTTTGGTTACTACATGATTCCATATGTGTTATAGTGTTGATGTCTTCACTATTATTCTACAAAGTGGAAAATAGTAAAAATTAAGAAAAACCCTTAAATGGATGTGTCCAATCTTTTGACTGGTACTGTATATATATATATATATATATACATACATACATACATACATACATACATACATACATACATACATACATACATACATACATACATACACAAACAAACAATCCAAGGTGGTAGAATATTCAGATGGATACTGTTAGATTTACATTTTACTGTGACTAGTTGTCCGTCTTCTCGCTTTCTCTCTGTGGTTGTCACTCTGTCTCTCTATTTTCTGTTTTAACATTTTGGAAGATAGACCAGTGATTCCCAACCGGTGGGCCTTGAGCAGCTCTCGGGTGGGCCTTGAGCAGCTCTCGGGTGGGCCTTGAGCAGCTCTCGGGTGGGCCTTGAGCAGCTCTCGGGTGGGCCTTGAGCAGCTCTCGGGTGGGCCTTGAGCAGCTCTCCGGTGGGCCTTGAGCAGCTCTCGGGTGGGCCACAAAACATTTCCTAATCTTGATACATAAAAAAAAAAAAACACATGATCTCTTTAATGTGACCTATGGGATGTTGACTTGGGCGCACCAGTGGCAGTCAGATAATACACTGAATGTCACATGGTTCAATCTGTCTGGTTGATCCAAGTCCAGTGTTCTCATGCTGTTACATTTAGTATCATTTGAGTGGGTGCATCACAAGCAAAGTCATTTGTATTGTTTTACTTGGTCTGTGAACCATTAGCACAGGAGATCCAGCTTAGCCAGAGTCAGTTATTTCTTAACATACTGTGTGTCTCTGGGCGTAGCTGTACCACAGCCTCTGCTACAGAAACAACTGGTGCGTGGCTTCGTGTCCACCGTTTTTATCTGAGATATATTCAGGGTTTTTCTAGCCCAGATTTGCGGGATGCTCTTAAAGGGGTACACACAAATTAACCATCATGAATTAGGTTAATAAACCTTATTTAAGGTTTGTCACAGAAAATAGTTTTTTTGCAGTTTGGATCAGATGAGATGGAGGTCATTACCAGTAAATATACTGAATATAAACACAACATGCAATCATTTTATTAATTTTTGAGTTACAGTTCATATGAGGAAATCAGTCAATTAAAATAAATGAATTAGGCCGTAATCTATGGATTTCACACGACTTGGAATACAGATATGCACCTGTTGGTCACAGATGCCTCACAATAGGCATCACCATCTCGATAGGGTATTTTCGTGCATTCAAATTGCAATTGTTTTCATTGTCCGTAGCTTATGCCTGCCTATACCATACCGCCAGCATGGGGCACTCTGTTCACAACGTTGACATCAGCAAACCGCTCGCCCACACAACGTCATACATACGGTCTGCGGTTGAGGCAGGTTGGATGTTCTGCCAAATTCTCTAAAATGATGTTGGAGGCGGTTTATGGTAGAGAAATGAACATTCAATTCTCTGGCAGCAGCTCTAGTGGACATTCCTGAAGTCAACATGCTAATTGCACGCTCCCTCAGCTTGAGACGTCTGTGGCAGTGTGTTTGATACGACTGCACATTTTAGTGGCCGTTTATTGTCCCCCAGCACAAGGTGCATCTGTGTAATGACCATGCTGTTTAATCAGCTTCTTGATATGCCACACCTGTCAGGTGGATGGATTATAATACAATTTGAGAGAAATAAGCTTTTTTTTTTGTGCATATGGAACATTTCCTGTGATCTTTTTAGTCCAGCTCCTGAATCATGGGAGCAACACTTTACATGTTGCGTTTATATATTTCTGTTCAGGTTAATAAACTGTAGGTTAATAAACTGTCACGGTGTATAAGGTTAGTAACCACTGCTCTAGACTGTAATATGAGGAGAAGGGAAGCTGGTGGAACTCATTTAATAGTTAGTCTTTAAGGACTTGAAAGAATAGAAGCTTCCAGAGAGTTTAGATTCAGCATGCATTCCAAATGGCACCCGATTCCCTATGGGCCCTGGGTCCTGGTCAAAAGTACTGCACTATATAGGGAATAGGGTGCTACTTGGGATACCGACAGTGTTGGTTAATTGAGCTACTGTAGCGTCTAGGTCCATCAGTTAAGCTTTAGGACTGGAGACAAGCACTTTGAGAAGCTGTGTGATCTCTTTAGAACCTACCCATCTGTCTGTTCCCTCACACTAATTAGTCCTCATCTTCTCTCTATTGCTCTCTTCCCTCTCTGCTCCACCCCTGCTCGCTCTTCCCACTGTCCTCCTCTCTCCTCCTCCCCTGCTCTCTCTTCCCACTGTCCTCCTCTCTCCTCCTCCCCTGCTCTCTCTTCCCACTGTCCTCCTCTCTGCTCCACCCCTGCTCTCTCTTCCCTCTCTCCTCCTCCCCTGCTCTCTCTTCCCTCTCTCCTCCTCCCCTGCTCTCTCTTCCCTCTCTCCTCCACCCCTGCTCTCTCTTCCCTCTCTCCTCCTCCCCTGCTCTCTCTTCCCTCTCTCCTCCTCCCCTGCTCTCTCTTCCCACTGTCCTCCTCTCTCCTCCACCCCTGCTCTCTCTTCCCTCTCTCCTCCTCCCCTGCTCTCTCTTCCCTCTCTCCTCCTCCCCTGCTCTCTCTTCCCTCTCTCCTCCTCCCCTGCTCTCTCTCCCTCTCTCCTCCACCCCTGCTCTCTCTTCCCTCTCTCCTCCTCCCCTGCTCTCTCTTCCCTCTCTCCTCCTCCCCTGCTCTCTCTTCCCTCTCTCCTCCTCCCCTGCTCTCTCTTCCCTCTCTCCTCCACCCCTGCTCTCTCTTCCCTCTCTCCTCCACCCCTGCTCTCTCTTCCCTCTCTCCTCCTCCCCTGCTCTCTCTTCCCTCTCTCCTTCACCCCTGCTCTCTCTTCCCTCTCTCCTCCTCCCCTGCTCTCTCTTCCCTCTCTCCTCCTCCCCTGCTCTCTCTTCCCTCTCTCCTCCTCCCCTGCTCTCTCTCCCTCTCTCCTCCACCCCTGCTCTCTCTTCCCTCTCTCCTCCTCCCCTGCTCTCTCTTCCCTCTCTCCTCCTCCCCTGCTCTCTCTTCCCACTGTCCTCCTCTCTGCTCCACCCCTGCTCTCTCTTCCCTCTCTCCTCCTCCCCTGCTCTCTCTCCCTCTCTCCTCCACCCCTGCTCTCTCTTCCCTCTCTCCTCCTCCACCCCTGCTCTCTCTTCCCTCTCTCCTCCTCCCCTGCTCTCTCTCCCTCTCTCCTCCACCCCTGCTCTCTCTTCCCTCTCTCCTCCTCCACCTCTGCTCTCTCTTCCCACTGTCCTCTCTCCTCCTCCCCTGCTCTCTCTTCCCACTGTCCTCTCTCCTCCTCCCCTGCTCTCTTCCCACTGTCCTCCTCTCTCCTCCACCCCTGCTCTCTCTGTCCTCCTCTCTCCTCCACCCCTGCTCTCTCTCTCCTCCTCTCTCCTCCACCCCTGCTCTCTGTCTCAGCAGGGTAGGAGGTTGACATGTGGTTTATCAGAATGTCTAATACATGAGGTCTGTCTCTCTGAGCTCTCTGGATAAACATGCAGTGTGTTAACCCTGTGTTGTGTCCCCTACAGGACACCAGAGGATCTGTCCAGAGAGGTGATTCAGATCCAACAGCGAGAGATCACTGTCAAACAACACAACTACACTCTCACCAGCAGGTAACACACACATCAATGATGTTTAATCAGCTTCTTGATATGCCACGCCTGTCAGGTGGATGGATTGATTATCTTGGCAAAGGACAAATGCTCACTAACAGGGATGTAATATTTGAATAGAAAATGAGAGAAATAAGGATAATTTCTGGGATCATTTATTTCAGCTCATGAGACATGGGACCATCACTTTACATGTTATATTTTTGTTTAGTGTAGTTAGCGTGCTATAGAACTATAGGTATCAGATGCTCTGTTTAGTTAGCGTGCTATAGAACTATAGGTATCAGATGCTCTGTTTAGTTAGCGTGCCATAGAACTATAGGTATCAGATGCTCTGTTTAGTTAGCGTGCCATAGAACTATAGGTATCAGATGCTCTGTTTAGTTAGCGTGCCATAGAACTATAGGTATCAGATGCTCTGTTTAGTTAGCGTGCCATAGAACTATAGGTATCAGATGCTCTGTTTAGTTAGCGTGCCATAGAACTATAGGTATCAGATGCTCTGTTTAGTTAGCATGCCATAGAACTATAGGTATCAGATGCTCTGTTTAGTTAGCGTGCCATAGAACTATAGGTATCATATGCTCTGTTTAGTTAGCGTGCCATAGAACTATAGGTATCATATGCTCTGTTTAGTTAGCGTGCCATAGAACTATAGGTATCAGATGCTCTGTTTAGTTAGCGTGCCATAGAACTATAGGTATCGGATGCTCTGTTTAGTTAGTGTGCTATAGAACTATAGGTATCAGATGCTCTGTTTAGTTAGCGTGCTATAGAACTATAGGTATCAGATTAGAGGTCGACCGATTATGAATTTTCAACGCCGATGCCGATTATTGGAGGAACAAAAAAAGCGATACCGATTAATCGGCCGATTTAAATAAAAAATCTTATTTAAAAAATGTTTTTTTATTTTTTTTATTTTTTAAAATGTATTTATTTATTTGTAATCATGACAATTAAAACAATACTTAATGAACACTTATTTTAACTTAATATAATATATCAATCAAATAAATTTAGCCTCAAATAAATAATGAAACATGTTCAATTTGGTTTAAATAATGCAAAAACAAAGTGTTGGAGAAGAAAGTAAAAGTGCAATATGTGCCATGTAAAAAAGCTAACGTTTAAGTTCCTTGCTCAGAACATGAGAACATATGAAAGCTGGTGGTTCCTTTTAACATGAGTCTTCAATATTCCCAGGTAAGAAGTTTTAGGTTGTAGTTATTATAGGAATTATAGGACTATTTCTCTCTATACGATTTGTATTTCATATACCTTTTGACTATTGGATGTTCTTATAGGCACTTTAGTATTGCCAGTGTAACAGTATAGCTTCCGTCCCTCTCCTCGCTCAAACCAGGAACACATCGACAACAGCCACCCTCGAAGCAGCGTTACCCATGTAGAGCAAGGGGAAACAACTACTCCAAGTCTCAGAGCGAGTGACGTTTGAAACGCTATTAGCGCGCACCCGCTAACTAGCTCGGTTACACCAGCCTAATCTTGGGAGTTGATAGGCTTGAAGTCATAAACAGCGCAATGCATTGCGAAGGGCTGCTGGCAAAACGCACGAAAGTGCTATTTTGAATGAATACTTACGAGCCTGGTGCTGCCTACCACCGCTCAGTCAGACTGCTCTATCAAATCATAGACTTACTTATAACATAACACACAGAAACAGGAGCCTTAGGTCATTAATATGGTCGAATCCGGAAACTATCACGTTTATTCTTTCAGTGAAATACGGAACTGTTCCGTATTTTACCTAACGGGTGGCATTCATAAGTCTAAATGTTCCTGTTACATTGTACAACCTTCAATGTTATGTCATAATTACGTACAATTTTGGTAAATTAGTTCGCAACAAGCCAGGCGGCCCAAACTGTTGCATATACCCTGACTCTGCGTGCAATGAACGCAAGAGAAGTGACACAATTTCACCTGGTTAATATTGCCTGCTAACCTAGATTTCTTTTAGCTAAATATGCAGGTTTAAAAATATATACTTCTCTGTGTATTGATTTTAAGAAAGGCATTGATGTTTATGGTTAGGTACAGTCGTGCAATGATTGTGCTTTTTTTCGCAAATGCGCTTTTGTTAAATCATCCCGTTTGGCGAAGTCGGCTGTCTTTGTTAGGAAGAAATAGTCTTCACAGTTTGCAACGAGCCAGGCGGCCCAAACTGCTGCATATACCCTGACTCTGTTTGCAAGAGAAGTGACACATTTTCCCTAGTTAAAAGAAATTCATGTCAGCAGGCAATATTAACTAAATATGCAGGTTTAAAAAATATATACTTGTGTATTGATTTTAAGAAAGGCATTGATGTTTATGGTTAGGTACAGTCGGAGCAAAGACAGTCCTTTTTTTGCGAATGCGCACCACATCGATTATATACAACGCAGGACAGGCTAGATAACTACACATGGTTGATGATATTACTAGTTTAACTAGTGATTATGATTGATTGATTGTTATTATAAGATAAGTTTAATGCTAGCTAGCAACTTACCTTGGCTTCTTACTGCATTCGCGTAACAGGCAGGCTCCTTGTGGAGTGCAATGTAAAGCAGGTGGTTAGAGCGTTGGACTAGTTAACCATAAGGTTGCATCCCCAAGCTGACAAGGTAGAAATATGTCATTCTGCCCCTGAACAAGGCAGTTAACCCACCGTTCCTAGGCCATCATTGAAAATAAGAATGTGTTCTTACCTGACTTGCCTAGTTAAATAAAGGTAAAAAAATATATATTTTTTAAAAAATCGGCAAATCGGTGGCCAAAAATACTGATTGTTATGAAAACTTGAAATCGGACCTAATTAATCGGCCATTCCGATTAATCGGTCGACCTCTATATCAGATGCTCTGTTTAGTTAGCGTGCTATAGAACTATCTCTACTGGGATCGCCTGTCCCCTCTTCCCAGCTCCCCCCTCTATCATGTCTACCTCTCCCCTCCTTCCCCCTCCCCACCCCTCATGTGTCCAATAGAGTATCTCCCCACCTCTCTCTCTCCCCCAGTAGTGTAGGTTTGATCTAAATTGTCAGACAGCTAATTAGACTCATCTTGACTTCGTTAGTACCGCTACACTAACCCCCAGTATTGAGCTGTGTGTTTCTGTGTGTGTGTGTGTGTGTGTGTTTGTGCTAGTCGTTAGCTAACGAGCTACCCTCTCTTGATCCATATGGAGCTAATTATGAAATATAACACTGTTTAGAAGCACTAGATAATGAGGAGAGATGGAGTGCAGGGGGAGGGTTGAGAGGGAGAAATAGGAGGAGGAAGCCGAAATGAGAAGGACTGAGGAAAGTAGAGAGAACAGGGAGGATATCTCTCCTTCATCTGGACCCCTACAAATCAGCCGGGCTAGACAATCTGGACCCTTTCTTTCTAAAATGATCTGCCGAAATTGTTGCAACCCCTATTACTAGCCTGTTCAACCTCTCTTTCATGTCGTCTGAGATTCCCAAAGATTGGAAAGCAGCTGCGGTCATCCCCCTCTTCAAAGGAGGGGAAACTCTTGACCCAAACTGCTACAGACCTATATTTATCCTACCCTGCCTTTCTAAGGTCTTCGAAAGCCAAGTCAACAAACAGATTACCGACCGTTTCCAATCCCACCGTACCTTCTCCGCTATGCAATCTGGTTTCAGAGCTGGTCATGGGTGCACCTCAGCCACGCTCAAGGTCCTAAACGATATCTTAACCGCCATCGATAAGAAACAATACTGTGCTGCCGTATTCATTGACCTGGCCAAGGCTTTCGACTCTGTCAATCACCACACCCTCATCGGCAGACTCAATAGCCTTGGCTTCTCAAATGACTGCCTCGCCTGGTTCACCAACTACTTCTCAGACAGAGTTCAGTGTGTCAAATCGGAGGGCCTGTTGTCCGGACCTCTGGCAGTCTCTATCGGGGTTCCACAGGGTTCAATTCTCGGGCCGACTCTTTTCTCTGTATACATCAATGATGTCGCTCTTGCTGCTGGTGAGTCTCTGATCCACCCGTACGCAGACGACAACATTCTGTATACTTCTGGCCCTTCTTTGGACACTGTGTTAACTACCCTCCAGACGAGCTTCAATGCCATACAACTCTCCTTCCGTGGCATCCAACTGCTCTTAAATGCAAGTAAAACTAAATGCATGCTCTTCAACCGATCGCTGCCCGCACCTGCCCACCCGTCCAGCATCACTACTCTGGACGGTTCTTACTTAGAATATGTGGACAACTACAAATACCTACGTGTCTGGTTAGACTGTAAACTCTCCTTCCAGACTCACATCAAACATCTCCAATCCAAAGTTAAATCTAGAATTGGCTTCCTGTATCGCAGCAAAGCATCTTTCAGTCATGCTGCCAAACATACCCTCGTAAAACTAACCATCCTACCGATCCTCGACTTCGGCCATGTCATTTACAAAATAGCCTCCAACACCCTACTCAATAAATTGGATGCAGTCTATCACAGTGCCATCCGTTTTGTCACCAAAGCCCCACATACTACCCACCACTGCGACCTGTACGCTCTTGTTGGCTGGCCCTCGCTTCATACTCGTCGCCAAACCCACTGGCTCCAGGTCATCTACAAGACCCTGCTAGGTAAAGTCCCCCTTATCTCCGCTCACTGGTCACCATAGCAGCACCCACCTGTAGCACGCGCTCCAGCAGGTATATCTCTCTGGTCACCCCCAAAGCCAATTCCTCCTTCGGCCGCCTCTCATTCCAGTTCTCTGCTGCCAATGACTGGAACGAACTACAAAAATCTCTAAAACTGGAAACACATCTCCCTCACTAGCTTTAAGCACCCGCTGTCAGAGCAGCTCACAGATTACTGCACCTGTACATAGCCCATCTATAATTTAGCCCAAACAACTACCTCTTCCCCTACTGTATTTATTTATTTATTTATTTTGCTCCTTTGCACCCCATTATTTGTATTTCTACTTTGCACTTTCTTCCACTGCAAATCTACCATTCCAGTGTTTTACTTGCTATATTATATTTACTTCACCACCATGGCCTTTTTTGCCTTTACCTCCCTTATCTCACCTCATTAGCTCACATTGTTAATAGACTTATTTTTCTACTATATTATTGACTGTATGTTTGTTTTACTCCATGTGTAACTCTTGTTGTATGTGTCGAACTGCTTTGCTTTATCTTGGCCAGGTCGCAGTTGTAAATGAGAACTTGTTCTCAACTTGCCTACATGGCTAAATAAAGGTGAAATAAATAAAATCTGCGTTCACTTCCCTTCACTGATTTGAAAGGAAACGAGGTTTAAGAACCATGCTGGAAGCTTCCTCTTGTTCATTCCTCCCAATCCAATGCTGTAAGATTTGTGGGAAGCAGTGAACAAGTGCACATTTACGGACAATTTATTATCGGGATGCACCCATTAAGAGGGACAAAAGAGAAGGAGAGGGGGGATTTAGACTCCCTCTCGCCCCCACCTCCCCCCCAGCTGTAGGTCAGTGGAGCGGTCTAAGGCTGACCTCCAGGGGGAGCTGTTCTCTACATTCTAAAGCTCTCTCCTCTCCTCCCCCCCAGCTGTAGGTCAGTGGAACGGTCTAAGGCTGACCTCCAGGGGGAGCTGTTCTCTACATTCTAAAGCTCTCTCCTCTCCTCCCCCCCAGCTGTAGGTCAGTGGAACGGTCTAAGGCTGACCTCCAGGGGGAGCTGTTCTCTACATTCTAAAGCTCTCTCCTCTCCCCCCAGCTGTAGGTCAGTGGAACGGTCTAAGGCTGACCTCCAGGGGGAGCTGTTCTCTACATTCTAAAGCTCTCTCCTCTCCACCTCCCCCCCAGCTGTAGGTCAGTGGAGCGGTCTAAGGCTGACCTCCAGGGGGAGCTGTTCTCTACATTCTAAAGCTCTCTCCTCTCCTCTCCCCCCAGCTGTAGGTCAGTGGAACGGTCTAAGGCTGACCTCCAGGGGGAGCTGTTCTCTACATTCTAAAGCTCTCTCCTCTCCTCCCCCCCAGCTGTAGGTCAGTGGAACGGTCTAAGGCTGACCTCCAGGGGGAGCTGTTCTCTACATTCTAAAGCTCTCTCCTCTCCTCCCCCCCAGCTGTAGGTCAGTGGAGCGGTCTAAGGCTGACCTCCAGGGGGAGCTGTTCTCTACATTCTAAAGCTCTCTCCTCTCCCCCCAGCTGTAGGTCAGTGGAGCGGTCTAAGGCTGACCTCCAGGGGGAGCTGTTCTCTACATTCTAAAGCTCTCTCCTCTCCTCTCCCCCCAGCTGTAGGTCAGTGGAACGGTCTAAGGCTGACCTCCAGGGGGAGCTGTTCTCTACATTCTAAAGCTCTCTCCTCTCCTCCCCCCCAGCTGTAGGTCAGTGGAGCGGTCTAAGGCTTACCTCCAGGGGGAGCTGTTCTCTACATTCTAAAGCTCTCTCCTCTCCTCTCCCCCCAGCTGTAGGTCAGTGGAACGGTCTAAGGCTGACCTCCAGGGGGAGCTGTTCTCTACATTCTAAAGCTCTCTCCTCTCCTCCCCCCCAGCTGTAGGTCAGTGGAACGGTCTAAGGCTGACCTCCAGGGGGAGCTGTTCTCTACATTCTAAAGCTCTCTCCTCTCCTCCCCCCAGCTGTAGGTCAGTGGAACGGTCTAAGGCTGACCTCCAGGGGGAGCTGTTCTCTACATTCTAAAGCTCTCTCCTCTCCCCCCAGCTGTAGGTCAGTGGAGCGGTCTAAGGCTGACCTCCAGGGGGAGCTGTTCTCTACATTCTAAAGCTCTCTCCTCTCCACCTCCCCCCCCAGCTGTAGGTCAGTGGAACGGTCTAAGGCTGACCTCCAGGGGGAGCTGTTCTCTACATTCTAAAGCTCTCTCCTCTCCTCCCCCCCCAGCTGTAGGTCAGTGGAACGGTCTAAGGCTGACCTCCAGGGGGAGCTCTTGTCGCTACGTTCTAAAGCTCTAGAAGAACAGAAGAAGAGAGAGACCCAGGAATCACTGGTCAGACGACTACAGAAGAGAGTGTTGCTGCTCACCAAGGTAGTGTGTGTGTTTGTCAGATGAACTGGTGGACACCATTGTTATGTTTCTGTGTCCATTCTGAAGTAAGTTTAGCGGGCTGACGCTAACTACACTAGACTTTATCATTGCGTTAACGCTAGTTAGCAACTTCCTTCAAACTGCCTGCGGAGACGTATATAAATGGTATCCAGGAGTTCATGTGACTCTGGGGAAGTAGATAAAGCCCCCTACCAGTAACCTGAAGTCCCCCTTTAAGGATGCTTAGACGGCCTACGTTAAACTGAAGGCTCTTTGATACAGCGACTGGTGGAGGTCTTGGATAAGAGACACACCTGCTTTAGGCTGGACAATGTTTCTCATCATAGTCTCTTTCATATTAACCAACACATTCTTTAATCCGGTTACACAGAGGTGTGTGTGTGTTACACAGAGATGTGTGTGTGTGTGTTAGACAGAGATGACTGTGTGTGTGTGTGTGTGTGTGTGTGTTACACAGAGATGACTGTGTGTGTGTTGACCTGGTAGAATCCTATTATCACAACAGATAAGTTGACCAAAACCAATTTTGTTTTTATAAATAAATAAAACGTATATGAAAAGAATAAAATGCTAAATGGGACTGTTATCTGTGCGTGTGTGTCTGGTGTGTTATCTGTTGTGTGTGTGTGTCTGGTGTGTTGTCTGTTGTGTGTGTGTGTCTGGTGTGTTGTCTGTTGTGTGTGTGTGTGTGTCTGGTGTGTTGTCTGTTGTGTGTGTGTGTTGTGTGGTGTGTTTTATCAGTTGACCTGTGTGGTTTGTTATTAAGATAGTACATTTCATTAAGTCTTAATAGACAGTCAGTAGCCAGCGGGGCAGAGACTTAGTTTAGTGTGGGGGGGGGGGGTCACAGTAAGCATCCTGGTGGGGGTGGGGGGGGGTCACAGTAAGCATCCTGGTGGGGGGTCACAGTAAGCATCCTGGTGGGGGGGGGGGTCACAGTAAGCATCCTGGTGGGGGGGGGGTCACAGTAAGCATCCTGGGGGGGGGGGGTCACAGTAAGCATCCTGGTGGGGGGGGGGTCACAGTAAGCATCCTGGGGGGGGGGGGGGTCACAGTAAGCATCCTGGGGGGGGGGGGGTCACAGTAAGCATCCTGGTGGGGGGGGGGGTCACAGTAAGCATCCTGGTGGGGGGGGGGGGTCACAGTAAGCATCCTGGTGGGGGGGGGGGTCACAGTAAGCATCCTGGTGGGGGGGGGGGGGGGGTCACAGTAAGCATCCTGGTGGGGGGGGGGGGGTCACAGTAAGCATCCTGGGGGGGGGGGGGGGCACAGTAAGCATCCTGGGGGGGGGGGGGGGGGGTCACAGTAAGCATCCTGGTGGGGGGGGGGGTCACAGTAAGCATCCTGGTGGGGGGGGGGGGTCACAGTAAGCATCCTGGTGGGGGGGGGGGTCACAGTAAGCATCCTGGTGGGGGGGGGGGGGTCACAGTAAGCATCCTGGTGGGGGGGGGGGTCACAGTAAACATCCTGAGTAGGACATCGTGTGTGTGTGGGGGGGGGGTGTCACAGTAAGCATCCTGAGTAGGACATCGTGTGTGTGTGGGGGGGGGTCACAGTAAGCATCCTGAGTAGGACATCGTGTGTGGGGGGGTCACAGTAAGCATCCTGAGTAGGACGTGTGTGTGTGTGTGTGTGGGGGGGTCACAGTAAGCATCCTGAGTAGGACATCGTGTGTGTGGGGGGGGGGGGTCACAGTAAGCCTCCTGAGTAGGACATCGTGTGTGTGTGGGGAGGTCACAGTAAGCATCCTGAGTAGGACATCGTGTGTGTGTGTGTGTGTGGGGGGGGGGGGGGTCACAGTAAGCCTCCTGAGTAGGACATCGTGTGTGTGTGTGTGTGTGGGGGGGGGGGGGGGTCACAGTAAGCCTCCTGAGTAGGACATCGTGTGTGTGTGTGTGTGTGTGTGTGGGGGGGGGGGGGGGGGTCACAGTAAGCCTCCTGAGTAGGACATCGTGTGTGGGGGGGTCACAGTAAGCCTCCTGTGTAGGACATTGTGTGTGTGTGTGGGGAGGTCACAGTAAGCCTCCTGAGTAGGACATCGTGTGTGTGTGTGGGGAGGTCACAGTAAGCATCCTGAGTAGGACATCGTGTGTGTGTGTGGGGAGGTCACAGTAAGCCTCCTGAGTAGGACATCGTGTGTGTGTGTGTGGGGAGGTCACAGTAAGCCTCCTGAGTAGGACAGTGTGTGTGTGTGTGGGGAGGTCACAGTAAGCATCCTGAGTAGGACATCGTGTGTGTGTGTGTGTGTGTGGGGAGGTCACAGTAAGCCTCCTGAGTAGGACATCGTGTGTGTCAGTGTGTGTGTGGGGAGGTCACAGTAAGCATCCTGAGTAGGACATCGTGTGTGTCAGTGTGTGTGTGTGATTGGTCTCAGTTTATGCCAAGTTGTTTGTTCTGTGACAAATGACTGGTGAGAAAACAACAAGTTGAGTCAGTCTGAATTAAACGTTCATTTCACACCAATTTGGTTATTCTCTCCATCTTTCTCTTCTCCTCTCATTCTCCGCGTCTCTCCTTCGTTATGATAGACGTTGTGGCCGACTGATTTGACACGCGCTCATTACATGATCCACAGCCGTTAACATAGAAGGAACATTCTACATTTCAGCAAGGAGACGTTCAGAATCTGTTACCGCTGAAACGGATTCAACCGCACGAATGTCCGGCCGTCCCATCTTCCAACGGTTGTTACGGTGACCGCGGTCATTTGGCTGGCCAATTACCGTCGTCCAAACATTCCGTGACCTTCACAGCCCTACCATGACCTTCACAGCCCTACCATGACCTTCACAGCCCTACCCCACACGTTCCAGAGAGAACTCTCCTTAAAAATCATTAACTCCACAGGTCTCTGTTTAATTGACTTGGAAATGAGAGGCACATAGACACATGTCAAAGGGGGTCAGTTGTGTGCTCTTAAAGGTCAACTCCACCAGCATGAACACTTGGGATATTATTAGGAAGTATTTAGAGATTTTGTGTCTAATTGTTATTTTTTTAATGAGGGCTGTTTAATGATGAGAGAACCTCTGATATTTCCACTGTGTTGCGTTTTTAAGACGAATCCCTGAGATGACTAATGTGTGTGTGTTTTTTTAATGGACATTCATTTTCAACTATCTAAATAAGACATCGGCGGCCATTTCTCTCTTTCCAGATAACCTTTTCTTTTCATAGTGAATTACTTGTAGATTGTTTTGTTACTTCTAGTAGGTCTCCAGTGTTGGATGGTTGCTTGGACTGTCGCTGAGGCTGTGTTTTGTCTGTATTGTTGAAAACACTTTATTACAGAATGCAGCAGGGTTAGTTACTTAGCGAGCTAGCATTGCTAACGTTAGCACCAAAGATGCAGGCTAGGAGACTTGGATTCTGGTAATGATTTCATAATAAATGTTTTAAGACTGTCGCTAAGATTTAAACTCAGCTGTTATTGTTAAACAGCATTTTTTTTGCACGTAGCAGTCGGACTAGCAGATACAGGACTATGATTAGCACCGTTAGCCAGATTAGCATCTACATTCAAATACATTTTTTCCCCACATACACGTGTTTAGCAGATGTTATTGCGGGTGTAACGAAATGCTTGATAGATACAGTACTATGGTTAGCACCGTTAGCCAGATTAGCATCTACATTCAGATACACTACTATGGTTAGCACCGTTAGCCAGATTAGCATCTACATTCAGATACACTACTATGGTTAGCACCGTTAGCCAGGTTAGCATCTACATTCAGATACAGTACTATGGTTAGCACCATTAGCCAGGTTAGCACCGTTAGCCAGATTAGCATCTACATTCTGATTATTTTTCAGGGTAATGCAGTTTATTGGTGACTATGACTACAAGCATTATAATATGATTACAACCCAAAGTGTTGTGAAATGTATTCATAGTCCCAATAGGGCGGCTCGCATTTGGCCCAGTGTCGTCCAGGTTTGGCCGGGGTAGGCCGTCATTGTAAATAACAATTTGTTCTTAACTGACTTGCCTAGTTAAATAAATAAAAAATGGTTTATGACAAAAGCCTATGTGCCTCAATAATCAATGTGTTTTTAATTGCCTCGCGGTCTCACTGTCTCTTTTTCCGTGTGTGTATTCTAGGAGCGTGATGGGATGCGTGCTATCCTGGAGTCCTATGATAGCCTCGCGGTCTCACTGTCTCTTTTTCCGCGTGTGTATTCTAGGAGCGTGATGGGATGCGTGCTATCCTGGAGTCCTATGATAGTGGGCTGTCTTCTAGTGACTACACTCCTCAACTCAGCCGCAGACTCAGAGAGGCAGAAGATATACTGACCAAGACACAGAACCACAATACAGAGATGGAGGTACGGAGACTGTCTGTGTGTCTGTGTGTGCGTACCTAGATTCGGTCTTATGTAGCAGAATTTGAAATTGTGTTTTTTTTTACATTGGATAAAAGTAGACACAGAGCTACCCAATGGTATTTCATACACTACAGTTGAGGAACAATGGGAAAGTTATTCTGCTTTGAAGTTGATCAACTTGTAAACTCACTTTTGAGAAAATGGCCTTTGAATGTTTTGGTATCTAGTGAAGAGCTCTTCTTTGTCTACACCCATTCAGCATAGTTCACACCTTCTTAAGCTTTAGCCCCACCCATCTCGTTTCGCTCTCAGAGCGAACACTTGGCGCTCTACTAACAGTACACTTTAGTTTAAGACATATAGCTAGCTAGTTAGGTAAACAATTAACCTAGCTAGGTAAACAATTAACCTAGCTAGGCAAACAAAGTGTAAGATCACACACGTCACTTAACGTTAGCTAACTAGCCAACCAGTTAACGTTAGCTAGTTAAACAACAATGCCACAGTGCTGGGAGCTAACCAACCAGGTTCAATGTTAGCTAGCTAACATCAGGCTCTAACTAGAAAAGGAAATGGTTCTGGGATAAAAATAATATCAGCTAGGGAACCAGCCAGCTAACATTAGCTAGCTAGCTAACAGTACACTGTAGCTTGAAATGAAACCGTTTTCTGTCAATTAGAAACGTGTAATATCTGAAAATGTAGCTAACTATCTTACCTGTATACATCATTATGCATGATGGACGCGTCTCCCTGTCAGGAATGCCATGCCACGATTGCCCCTTAGTTTGAAGATGTAATCCGGAGACGGGTGTTTTCTCCATCTCTATAGCTATCATACTCTAATTCCACTGATTTTTCAAAGCTTGATCCTTCAGAAAGTGGAGAGCAACACTTATGCAGCTCCTCTACACTACATTTCATAGAGGATTACCAACGCAGACTGACGAGCTCATAGGCAGGACCCTTCTGTAGGGCGGACCCTTCTGTAGGGCAGGACCCTTCTGTAGGGCGGACCCTTCTGTAGGGCAGGACCCTTCTGTAGGGCAGGACCCTTCTGTAGGGCAGGACCCTTCTGTAGGGCAGGACCCTTCTGTAGGGCGGACCCTTCTGTAGGGCGGACGCTTCTGTAGGGCGGACCAATCTGAACTCCTCTCTCTGCACATAGCCTAGTTTCCCGAATCGGGTCAGATATATACAGTTGAAGTCGTAAGTTTACATACACCTTAGCCAAATACATTTTAATTAAATTTTTCACAGTTCCTGACATTTAATCCTTGAAAAAGTTGCTGTCTTAGGTCAGTTAGGATCACCACTTTATTTTAAGAATGTGAAATGTCAGAATAATAGTAGAGAGTGATTTATTTAATCTTTTATTCATTTCATCACGTTCCCAGTGGGTCAGAAGTGTAAATATACTCAATTATTATTTGGCAGCATTGCCTTTAAATTGTTTAACTTGGGTCAAACGTTTCGGGTAGCCTTCTACAAGCTTCCCACAATAAGTTGGGTGAATTTTGGCCCATTCCTCCTGACAGAGCTGGTGTACCTGAGTCAGGTTTGTAAGCCTCCTTGCTCGCACACGCTTTTTCAGTTCTGTCCACAAATGTTCTATAGGATTGAGGTCAGGGCTTTGTGATGGCCACTCCAATACCTTGACTTTGTTGTCCTTAAGCCATTTTGCCACAACTTTGGAAGTATGCTTGGGGTCATTGTCCATTTGGAAGACCCATTTGCGACCAAGCTTTAACTTCCTGACTGATGTCTTGAGATGTTGCTTCAATATATCCACATAATTTTCAATCCTCATGATGCCATCTATTTTGTGAAGTGCACCTGTCCCTCCTGCAGCAAAGCACCCCCACAACATGATGCTGCCACCCCCGTGCTTCACGGTTGGGATGGTGTTCTTCGGCTGGCAAGCCTCCCCCTTTTTCCTCCAAACATATCGATGGTCATTATGGCAAAAAAGCTCTATTTTGTTTCATCAGACCAGAGGACATTTCTCCAAAAAGTACGATCATTTGTCCCCATGTGCATTTGCAAACTGTAGTCTGGCTTTTTTATGGCGGTTTTGGAGCAGTGGCTTCTTTCTTACTGGGCGGCCTTTCAGATTATGTCGATATAGGACTCGTTTTACTGTGGATATAGATACTTTTGTACCTGTTTCCTTCAGCATCTTCACAAGGTCCTTTGCTGTTGTTCTGGGATTGATTTGCACTTTTCACACCAGAGTACGTTCATCTCAAGGAGACAGAATGCGTCTCCTTCCTGAGCGGTATGACGGCTGCGTGGTCCCATGGTGTTTATACTTGCGTACTATTGTTTGCACAGATAAACGTGGTACCTTCAGGTGTTTGGAAATTGCTCCCAAGGATGAACCAGACTTGTGGAGGTCTACAATTTTATTTGAGGTCTTGGCTGATTTATTTTGATTTTCCCATGATGTCAAGCAAAGAGGCATAGAGTTTGAAGGTAGGCCTTGAAATACATCCACAGGTACACCTCCAATTGACTCAAATTATGTCAAATAGCTTATCAGAAGCTTCTAAAGCCATGATGTAATTTTCTGGGATTTTCCAAGTTGTTTAAAGGCACAGTCAACTTAGTGTATGTAAACTTCTGACCCACTGGAATTGTGATACAGTGAATTATAAGTGAAATAATCTGTCTGTAAACAATTGCTGGAAAAATGACTTGTGTCATGCACAAAGTAGATGTCCTGACCGACTTGCCAAAACTATAATTTGTTAAAACAAGAAATGTGTGGAGTGGTTGAATAACAAGTTTTAATGACTCCAACCTAAGTGTATGTAATCTTCCGACTTCAACTGTGCATGTATTTATGTTATGTTGACACCACTTCAAATTAGTGGATTCGGCTATTTCAGCCACACCCGTTGCTGACAGGTGTATAAAATTGAGCACACAGCCATGCAATCTCCATAGACAAACATTGGCAGTAGAATGGCCTTACTGAAGAGCTCGGTGACTTTCAATGTGACACCGTCATAGGATGCCACCTTTCCAACAAGTCAGTTTGTGAAATTTCTGCCCTGCTAGAGCTGCCCCGGTCAACTTTAAGTGCTGTTATTGTGAAGTGGAAACATCTAGAAGCAACAATGGCTCAGCTGTGAAGTGGTAGGCAACACGACCTCAGCAGAACGGGTCCGCTGAGTGCTGAAGTGCATTGCTTGTAAAAATTGTCTGTCCTCTGTTGCAACACTCACTACCGAGTCCCAAACTGCCCTCTGGAAGCAACATCAGCACAATGACATATGTTTCTAATTTTGACAGACAGTGGTTTCATTTCAAGCTCATTTCAAACAGTGTACTGTTAGCTAGCTAACGTTAGCTGGCTGGTTTCCTAGCTGATGTTGTTATTCGTATCCCAGAGCCGTGTTCATGCAGGGTGGTAACCACGTGATCTGGGTTTCCATGGCCGAGCAGCCCCACACAAGCCTAATATCACCATGCTCAATGACACTCGCGACTGGTGTAAAGCTCGCCGCCACTGGACTCTGGAGCAGTGGAAACGCCTTCTCTGGAGGGATTAATCACGCTTTACCATCTGGCAGTCCGACGGACTAATCTGGGTTTGGCGGATGCCAGGAGAACGCTACCTGCCCCAATGCATAGTGTCAACTGTAAAGTTTGGGGGAGGAGGTCTGGGGCTGTTTTTCATGGTTCGGGTTAGGCCCCTTAGTTCCTGTGAAGGGAAATATTAGCGCTACAGCATACAATAACATTGTAGATGATTCTGTGCTCCCAACTTTGTGGCAGTTTGGGGAATGCCCTTTCCTGTTTCAGCATGACAATGCCCCTTCGCACAAAGCAAGGTCCATACAGAAATGGTTTGTCGAGATCGATGTGGAAGAACTTGACTGTCCTTCACAGATCGCTGACTGCGAGCCAGGTCTAATCGCCCAACATCAGTGCCCAACCTCACTAATGCTCTTGTGGCTGAATGGAAGCAAGTCCCCGCAGCAATGTTCTAACATCTGGTGGAAAGCCCTCCAGGAAGAGTGCAGGCTGTTATAGAATATTTCGCTCCCTGCTGCGCTCGTGTGTGCACACACACACACACACACACCTTGTCTAAGTGGTGTTTTTCTCCCTCTTCTGCAGGTTCTGTTGACTAAAGCCCAAGAGGAGGCTGGGGCCCTCAAACTACAAGTACAGACAGTGAGTGTACACACACGCTCTGTGAAATAAAGCGTGTTTTTCCTAGACGGCGGTCGTTTATAACACACACTTGGTTGTTCCTGTTGCCAAGGTAACGTCACAATTGCCGTGGTGATGGGAAGTGACACGTGTGAAATCATCTCGTCTCGCCACACACACACACCCTCTTGTCTCTCCACCTTGTGATTACCTCTCCGTCTGAGGAGAGACAGAAGAGGGAGATAGGAATGAATAAATGTATCATTGTGTGTCTGAGTGGTGTTGAATCACCAGCCGCGTCTCTCTCCTCCTCTCATCCCTTGTTACCCAGCCATCTCCTTCATTGATTAGTTTACATCAGAGGAGAGACAGATGGAGGGGGGTGCACCTGTGTGCTGTCTGTTTAGGGAATAGTGGTATAGATCATTTAGAGAGGGAGGTGCAATATATGCGGGGGGGAGGAGGGAGAGATGGATGGAGGGAGGAAGAGATGGAGTTAGTGGGAAGAAGTGAGAGATGGAGGGATGGAGAGGGGGATGAAATGTATGAGGGGGAGGGAGAGAGATGGAGTCAGTGGGAAGAAGTGATGGATGGAGGGGGAAGAAGGGAGAGCGGGCCGGATGGAGGGGGAAGAAGGGAGAGGGGGCCGGATGGAGGGGGAAGAAGGGAGAGCGGGCCGGATGGAGGGGGAAGAAGGGAGAGGGGGCCGGATGGAGGGGGAAGAAGGGAGAGCGGGCCGGATGGAGGGGGAAGAAGGGAGAGCGGGCCGGATGGAGGGGGAAGAAGGGAGAGGGGGCCGGATGGAGGGGGAAGAAGGGAGAGCGGGCCGGATGGAGGGGGAAGAAGGGAGAGCGGGCCGGATGGAGGGGGAAGAAGGGAGAGCGGGCCGGATGGAGGGGGAAGAAGGGAGAGCGGGCCGGATGGAGGGGGGAGAAGGGAGAGCGGGCCGGATGGAGGGGGGAGAAGGGAGAGCGGGCCGGATGGAGGGGGAAGAAGGGAGAGCGGGCCGGATGGAGGGGGAAGAAGGGAGAGCGGGCCGGATGGAGGGGGGAGAAGGGAGAGAGGGCCGGATGGAGGGGGGAGAGAGGGCCGGATGGAGGGGGAAGATGAGGGAGGGGAAGAAGGGACAGGGGGCCGGCTGGAGGTCCGGAGGGAGGGGAAGAAGGGAGAGGGGGCCGGAGGGAGGGCCGGAGGGAGGGGGAAGATGAGGGAGGGGAAGAAGGGACAGGGGGCCGGCGGGAGGGCCGGAGGGAGGGGAAGAAGGGAGAGAGGGTCCGAGGGAGGGGGAAGAAGGGAGAGAGGGTCAGAGGGAAGGGGAAGAAGGGAGAGAGGGCCAGAGGGAGGGGGGAAGAAGGGAGAGAGGGCCAGAGGGAGGGAGAAGGCATCCGAGTGATTGGATCTGTTTTTATGTTAGTCTGGGTTAGTAAGTGTGTGTGTGTGTGTGTGTGTGTGTGTGTGTGTGTCTCTGTGTTCTAGATGGAGTTGGAGCTGGATGTTATGAAGAAGCAGCAAGACTCCGTCGCCGAGGGCAACCCCTTAGCAACGAACGAGGAAGTCAACACACTCCGGTAACTCACACTTAACACCAGTAGAGAGGTGAAGTATCTGTATGAATACCATACTGAACCATTTACAGAGAGGACGAGAGATAGTGGAGGGTGAGAGAGGACGAGAGATAGTGGAGGGTGAGAGAGGACGAGAGATAGTGGAGGGTGAGAGAGGAGAGAGAGAGAATGGAGTGAGCGTGAAGGCCAGGCGGCTGGCTAGGGGAGCGCGGGGGCCGGGCGGCTGGCTAGGGGAGCGCGGGGGCCGGGCGGCTGGCTAGGGGAGCGCGGGGGCCGGGCGGCCAGCGGGCTAGGGGAGCGCGGGGGCCGGGCGGCCAGCGGGCTAGGGGGGCGCGGGGGCCGGGCGGCGGGTTAGGGGGGCGCGGGCGGCCGGCTAGGGGGGGCCGGGCGGCGGGCTAGGGGAGTGCGGGGGCCGGGCGGCGTAGCTTATAGTAATGTATTCATCTCGTGAGACATGATTCTGTCTGGTCCATCAATATACATGGAGGAATGGAGAGAGGCTGGGAGAAGAGGTTAGTTAGAGGTGGGGGTGAAGAGGGAAGAGGAGAGTGATGCGAGGTCCACTTAGAGATTGGGAGCGATAGAGAGATGGAAGGGGAGAATCAAGTCGTTGATAATGTCATGTAGAGTGAAGGAGACAGGAAGTCTATGGAGGAAGTCCCCCTGACATTACTATGACACTGGAGATCAGCAAGCTCCCTCAACTACTAGACACACACAGAACACAGAACGTTAGAACACTAAATTATACAACAGTGGAACATTAAAACTGTTCACAGGTTTCCCCCTGTCACTCTGTCGCGTCATGCCGTCGTTATGAACGTTGTCAAGCTGGCATCCAGCGGTGACGTCACAGTGCTGACCTAAAGTCATTCTGGACAGACTGATGTGGTGTAAATTACACCGAAGAGCCTGGAAATACCATGACGCTGCTAAAGTAGACAAATGTTTAGTAGGAAACAACTTTGCCAGCATTTTCATTTCCTCAAATGGACTTTAGACAGATGGCAATGTTGTCATTAGCTAGCAAAGTTTGTCAAAAATAGCTAGCGATGCTAACGTTATACTGCATCTAAAGTCTATCTGGTGACAGCAAAATGATGACCAAAGGTTTTCCTATTAATTATTTGCCTCCATTAGAATGTCATTGTATTTCCAAGCCACTATAATTTGCTTTTGGAGAAATGTTAATTGACTGTGTATTGAGTAGAATGCTCAGTCGGGCGTCAGTCCAAAACAAACGCTCAAAACAATATTGTAAGGAAACATGCAGCCCATGAATAGAACACCAAACTGTAGAACATAGAACTATGGAACACAGAAGTGTAGAATATAGAACTATGGAACACAGAACTGAAGAATGAAGAACATTACAATGTAAGAAGTTATCTTGTTGGGTTATTAAATGACTATTAGATGGTGTTCAGTTCATGTAGTCATGACGACGATACGTTTACATAACAATGGCCTGACACACACCTGCTTTCCACTTACTTACCTACCTTATGTAGACTACACACAGAGGCACAGAGACACACACGCTTTACCATCAATTACACACGTTGTGATTAGCGTCTCTGTTTCACTACAGTCTGGATATCAAAACACACATTCAGCTCATTAATGGAGAGGAGAGACAAATAGACACACACACACACCGCTTCATTACACTCAGAATGATGATCGCTGTTGAGCTCATTCGTCTAAGGTGTGTGTGTGTGTGTGTGTGTGTTGTGTTGTGTTGTGTGTGTCGGCAGGCTGAAGATTGAGGAGTTGGAGGGAGAGCGACAACGTCTGGAAGAACAGAACAATGTTCTAGAGCTGAGGCTGGAGAGACACAACTTACAGGTACACAGTCGTGTGTGTGTGAGGACTCGACATACAGGGCTGCTCTCTGACCCGGGAGGTTTTGGAAACTCACCTGACCGGTCAATCATCCACGTCAGTGGCCTGAATCAGCCTGTAAAATAATACTTGAATAATGCTGTTTTCAATCTACACTGATGGATGAATAAAACGCTGCATTCCCAAAGCTGTTAGTTCACTATGTAGATGATCTATCAGCCTAGTTTGAGCTGAATAATAATTATAATCTGTTGGGCAGCAAGAGCACACAGCTCTTGAACAACTTGATAGTCACTCAGAGGGGGCAGCACTGAGCTAGCCTGCAACGTCACTTCCTTGAGAATCTCAAACTGCGCGTGCCATGTTTCCGAAACCTCCATGTAGCAAGATGGCGACCTGCTGAAATTACACTTCCTGGTCTTCAAATGCGCCGCTGAGACTTCACATGGGAAACAATGGGGTGACGTCATCAAATAAAATAGAATGTTATTGGTCACATACACATGGTTAGCAGATGTTATTGGTCACATACACATGGTTAGCAGATGTTATTGGTCACATACACATGGTTAGCAGATGTTATTGCGAGTGTAGCGAAATGCTTGTGCTTCTAGATCCGACAGTGCAGTAATATGTAACAGGTAATATCTAACAATTCCACAACAACTACCTTATACACACAATCTAGTAAAGGAATGGGAATATATAAAATATATGGCTGAGCAGTGACAGAGCAGCTAAGATGCAATAGATAGTATAGAATAGATTGTATAGAATAGATAGTATAGAATAGATAGTGTAGGATTCAGTACACAAATCAGATCAAATTCTATTAGTCACATGTGCCGGATACAACCGGTGTAGATCTTACAGTGAAATGCTGTCTGACAAGCCCTTAACCAACAACTCAGTTTTAAGAAAATGCGTAAAAAAATTACATTAATAGATAAGGATAACAAATGATTAAAGAGCAGCAGTAAATAACAGTTGGGCTATATACAGGGGGTACTGATACAGAGTCAATGTGCGGGGGGCACCGGTGTCCAGGTAACTGAGGTAATATGTACATGTAGGTAGAGTTATTAAAGTGACTATGCATAGATAATAAGAGTAGCAGCAGTGTTCCAGAGGGCGGGGGTGTGCAAATAGTCTGGGTAGCCATTTGATTAGATGTTCAGGAGTCTTATGGCTTGGGGGTAGAAGCTATTTAGGAGTCTCTTGGACCTAGACTTGGCGCTCCGGTACCGCTTGCCGTGCGGTAGCAGAGAGAACAGTCTATGATTAGGGTGCCTGGAATCTTTGACAATTTTGATGGTCTTCCTCTGACACCGCCTGGTATAGAGGTCCTGGATGGCAGGAAGCTTGGCCCCGGTGATGTACTGGGCCATACGCACTACCCTCTGTAGTGCCTTGTAGTCGGACGCCGAGCAGTTGCCATACCAGGCAGTGATGCAACCCGTCAGGATGCTCTTGATGGTGCAACTCTAAACTTTTGAGGATCTGAGGACCCATGCCAAATATTTTCAATCTCCTGAGGGGGAATAGGTTTTGTCGTGCCCTCTTCACGACTGTCTTGGTGTGTTTGGATCATGTTAGTTTGTTGGTGATGGGGACGCCAAGGAACTTGAAGCTCTTAACCTGCTCCACTACAGCCCTGTCGATGAGAATGGAGGCATGCTCGGTCCTCTTTTTCCTGTAGTCCACAATCATCTCCTTTGTCTTGATCATGTTGAGGGAGAGGTTGTTGTCCTGGCACCACACGGCCAGGTCTCTGACCACCTCCCTATAGACTGTCTCATCGTTGTCGGTGATCAGGCCTACCACTGTTGTGTCATCAGCAAACTTAATGATGGTGTTGGAGTCGTGCCTGGTCGTGCAGTCATGAGTGAACATGGAGTACAGGAGGGGACTGAGCACGCACGCCGTGTTGAGGATCAGTGTGGTGGATGTGTTGTTACCAACCCTTACCACCTGGGGGCGGCCCTTCAGGAAGTCCAGGATCCAGTTGCAGAGGGAGGTGTTTAGTCCCAGGGTCCTTAGCTTAGTGATGAGCTTTGTGGGCACTAAGATGTTGAACGCTGAGCTGTAGTCAATGAAAAGCATTCTCACATAGGTGTTCCTTTTTGTCCAGGTGGGAAAGGGCAGTGTGGAGTGCAATAGAGATTGCATCATCTGTGGATCTGTTGGTACGGTATGCAAATTGTAGTGGGTCTAGTTTTTCTGGGATAATGGTGTTGATGTGAGCCATGACCAGCCTTTCATAGCATTTCATGGCTACAGACGTGAGTGCTATGGGTCGCTAGTCATATAGGCAGGTTACCTTAGTGTTCTTGGGCACAGGGACTATGGTGGTCTGCTTGAAACATGTTGGTATTACAGACTCGGACAGGGAGAGGTTGAACATGTCAGTGGACACTTGCCAGTTGGTCAGCGCATGCTCGGAGTACACGTCCTGGTAATTCGTCTGGCCCTGCGTCCTTGTGAATGTTGACCTGTTTAAAGGTCTTACTCACATCGGCTACGGAGTACGTGATCACACAGTCATCCGGAACAGCTGATGCTCTCCTGCATGTTTCAGTGTTACTTGCCTCGAAGCGAGCCTAGAAGTTTTTTTTAGTTCGTCTGGTAGGCTTGTTACAGTATATACATATGAGAAGTGACGTGAGATATGTAAGCATTATTATAGTGACTAGTGTTCCATTTATTAAAGTAGCCTATGATATCAAGTCTGTAGGTAGGCAGCCACCTCTCTGTGCTAGTTTTGTCTGTTTAGCAGTTTGATGTGCTTGTGATAGAAGGGTTGCTGGCTTGGGTGGTTATTGTCCTTGATCTTTTTTGCCTTCCTGTGACATCGGGTGTTGTAGGTGTCCTGGAGGGCAGGTAGTTTGCCCCCAGTGATGCGTTGTGCAGACCGTACCACCCTCTGGAGAGCCCTGCGGTTGTGGGCGGTGCAGTTTCCGTACCAGGCGGTGATACAGCCCAACAGGATGCTCTCGATTGTGCACCTGTAAAAGTTAGTTGGTGGACCATTTCAAATTGTCAGTGATGCACTGAGGAACTTAACTTTCCACCTTCTCCACTGTTGTCCTGTCGATGGGATGGGGGGGGGGGGTCCCTCTGCTGTTTCCTGAAGTCCACAATCATCTCTTGTTTTGCTGACATTGAGTTTTTTTCTCCACACTCCGAGGGCCCTCACCTCCTCCATGTAGGCTGTCTCGTCGTTGGTGATCAAGCCCACTACTTTTGTGTCTGCAAACTTGATGATTGAATTGGAGGCATGCATGGCCACGCAGTGGTGGGTGAACAGGGAGTACAGACCCTTGTGGGGCCCCAGTGTTGAGGATCAGTGTAGTGGAGATGTTTCCTACTTTCACCACTTGGGGGGGAGGCCCATCAGGAAGTCCAGGACCCAGTTGCACAGGGCACGGTCAAGACCCAGGGACTCAAGCTTAATGATGAGTTTGGAGGGTACTATGGTGTTGAATGCTGAGCTGTAGTCAATGAACAGCATTCTTGCATAGGTATTCTTCTTGTCCAGATGGGATAGGGCAGGGGGATGGAAATTGCATCGTCTGTGGACCTTTTGGGGCGGTAGGGCAAATTGGAGTGGGTCTAGGGTGACAGGTAGGGTGGAGGTGCTATGATCCTTGACTAGTCTCTCAAAGCACTTCATGATGACCAAAGTAACTGCTACGGGGCGATAGTCATTTAGTTGTTACCTGGGCTTTCTTGGGAACAGGAACAATGGTGGCCATCTTGAATCATGTGGTGACTGGGGTAGGGAGAGATTGAATATGTCCGTAAATACACCAGCCAGCTGGTCTGTGCATGCTCTGAGGACGCGGCTAGGGATGCCGTCTGGGCCGGCAGCCTTGCGAGGGTTAACACGTTTAAATGTTTTACTCACGTTGGCAACGGAGAAGGAGAGCCCACAGTCTTTGTTAGTGGGCCACGTCGGAGGCACTGTATTGTCTACAAAGCGAGCAAAGAAGTTGTTTAATTTGTCTGGAAGCAGGACGTCGATGTCTGCGATGGGGCTGGTTTTCTTTTTGTAATCCGTGATTGTCTGTCGACCCTGCCACATACGTCTCGTGTTCTTGCGACTCCACTTTGTCTCTATACTGAAACTTTGCTTGTTTGATTGCCTTATGGAGGGAATAACTACACTGTTTGTATTCGGCCATATTCCCAGTCACCTTTCCATGGTTAAATGCGGTGGTACGTGCTTTCAGTTTTGCGCGAATGCTGCCATCAATCTACAGGAGGGTTTTAATGGTCACAGTGGGTACGACATCTCTTCTAGACGTCCTTATGAACTCGCTCTCCGAGTCAGCATCAATGTTGTTCTCTGAGGCTACCCGGTACATATTCCAGTCCACGTTGGATAGGCCTAAGCATGGGCGCTTCCAGTTTTAGTTTCTGCCAATAGGAGGGGAGCAACAAGATGGAGTCATGGTCAGATTTGCCAAAAGGAGGGCGGGGGAGGGCCTTCTATGCATCGCGGAAGTTAGAGTAGCAATGGTCGAGCGTGTCACTCGCTCGTGTACTGCAATCAATATGCTGATAGAATTTAGGCTTTTAACAAATTAGCTTTGTTAAAAGCCGCAGCTACAATAAATGAAACCTCCGGATATATGGTTTCCAATTTGCATAAAGTCCAGTGAAGTTCCTTGATGGCTGCCTTGGTATCCGCTTGCGGGGGAATATACACGGCTGTGACAATAACCGAGGAGAGTTCTCTTGGGAGATAATATGGTCGGCATTTGATTGTGAGGAATTCCAGGTCAGGTGAACAAAAGGACTTGAGTTCCTGTATGTTGTTACAATTACACAATGAGTTGTTAATCATGAAACATACACCCCCGCCCTTCTTCTTACCGGAGAGATGTTTATTCCTGTTAGCGCGATGCACTGAAAATCCCATTAGCTGTACTGACTCCGAAAGCATGTCCCAAGCTAGCCATGTTTCCGTGAAACAGAGTATGTTACAATCCCGGATATTTCTTTGGAAAGGAACTCTTGCCCTGATTTCGTCAACTTTGTTAACTAGGGACTGGACATTAGCTAGTAATATACTGGGAAGCGGTGGGTGGTGTGCGCGCATCTGAACCCTCACTAGAAGACCGCTCCGGCACCCTCTCCTCCGACGGCATTGTTTTGGGTCGGCCTCTGGAATCAGTTCAAATGCCCTGGGAGGTGCAGACAAAGGATCCGCTTTGAGAAAGTTGTATTCCTGGTCGTAATATTGGTAAGTTAACGTCTCTCTGATATTACATACAGCCGGGAAGAACTATTGGATAAGACTTAAGGTTTTCTGGGCTAAGAATGTAAGAAATAATAAAAAACATAAAATACTGCACAGTTTCCTAAGGACTAGAAGCGACGCTGCCATCTCTATCGGCGCCATCATTGATGGCTTCGTCGATTCTTTTTATAGTCTTAAGGTTTTGTAGGCAGTTAGCAGCCGAAACAGGCATTTCTAAAGGCTCTCCCCAAAACAAAATCCCTCCCTATTAAATGCTGACTGCAGAGCAGTTTTACCTGGCAGAATGATATCATGATGATTTGTGTCAATCAGGTGGGCGTTTGTTTTGCTAACTCTGCAATCACATGTATGCCCTACGTTGTACGGTAGGCTACAGAAACACTGCTAGCCAAACACAACGGTCTCTTGCTAGGTGCACAATTGAATTAAAGGGAAACTACCTGATCTTTCCCTGATCTAATAAACCGTGGTCTCCTGATGTGGTTTAAGCATTGCTGTGGACAGACTGTGTTGGATTGAACTGGATATGTAATGGACAGATAGACTGACACTGTGGTTAGTTTGATAGGTGACAGACCGACTATTTGATAGGTGACTGACTGTTTGATTGTTTAGTTTGATAGGTGACAGACTGAGACAGACATAGACAGTAGGGCATCATTACTTTCCCACGGTTGACAATGACATGGGAACAAGTGCAGTATTGGCCATTGAAGAAAGGTTTGACTGACAGACAGAGAGGGAGCAGTGTCTTTGATGAGGGGTCTGTCTCTCTGCCTCTCTTTCACTCTTTCTCTCTTTCACTCTCTCTTTCACTCTCTTTCACTCTTTCTTTCTCTTTCTCTCTTTCTTTCTCTCTGTCTCTCTGTCTGTCTCTCTGTCTCTGTGCTACTGCAGCCAAGGAGAACATGGGCCTTAGATCTCTCTATTCAATTGAATAGACACATTTCAAATGTCATATGTCTATGTACAGTGTTATAATGGTGTACAAAAGGTACAAATAAATAAACATAAATATGGGTTGTATTTACAATGGTGTTTGTTCTTCACTTGTTGCCCTTTTCTTGTGGCAACAGGTCGCACATATTGCTGCTGTGATGACACACTGTGGTATTTCACCCAGTAGATATGGGAGTTTATCAAAATTAGATTTTTTCCCAAATTCTTTGTAGGTCTGTGTAATCTGAGTGAAATATGTGTCTCTAATATGGTCATACATTTGTCAGGAGGTTAGGAAGTGCAGCTCAGTTTCCACCTCATTTTGTTGGCAGTGTGCACATAGCCTGTCTTCTCTTGAGAGCCAGGTCTGCCTACGGTGGCCTTTCTCAATAGCAAGGCTATGCTCACTGAGCCTGTACATAGTCAAAGCTTTCCTTCATTTTGGGTCAGTCACAGTGTTCAGGTATTCTGCCACTGTGTACTCTCTGTTTAGGACCAAATAGCATTCTAGTTTGCTCTGTGTTTTTGGTGATTTCCTTCCAATGTGTCAAGTAATTTTCTTTTAGTTGGTTGGGTCTAATTGTGCTGCTGTCCTGGGGCTCTGTGGGGTGTGTTTGTGAACAGAGCCCCAGGACCAGCTTGCTTAGGGGACTCTTCTCCAGGTTCATCTCGCTGTAGCTGATGGCTTTGTTATGGAAGGTTTGGGAATCGCTTCCTTTTAGGTGGTTGTAGAATTTAACAGCTCTTTTCTGGATTTTATATTAGATGACTGTATAATCCTTCACCACACACAACTAGAGAGAGACACACCATGTAATCCTGCCTCTCACATCTCACCTAGAGAGACACACACCATGTAATCCTGCCTCACATCTCACCTAGAGAGACACACACCATGTAATCCTGCTTCACATCTCACCTAGAGAGAGACACACCATGTAATCCTGCCTCACACATCTCACCTAGAGAGACACACACCATGTAATCCTGCCTCTCACATCTCACCTAGAGAGACACACACCATGTAATCCTGCCTCTCACATCTCACCTAGAGAGAGAGACACCATGTAATCCTGCCTCACATCTCACCTAGAGAGAGAGACACACCATGTAATCCTGCCTCACATCTCACCTAGAGAGAGAGAGACACACCATGTAATCCTGCCTCACATCTCACCTAGAGAGAGAGACACCATGTAATCCTGCCTCACATCTCACCTAGAGAGAGAGAGACACACCATGTAATCCTGCCTCACATCTCACCTAGAGAGAGAGACACCATGTAATCCTGCCTCTCACATCTCACCTAGAGACACACACCATGTAATCCTGCCTCACATCTCACCTAGAGAGACACACACCATGTAATCCTGCCTCACATCTCACCTAGAGAGAGACACACCATGGAATCCTGCCTCTCACATCTCACCTAGAGAGACACACACCATGTAATTCTGCCTCTCACATCTCACCTAGAGAGACACATACCATGTAATCCTGCCTCTCACATCTCACCTAGAGAGACACACACCATGTAATCCTGCCTCACATCTCACCAAGAGACACACACACCATGTAATCCTGCCTCACACATCTCACCTAGAGAGAGAGACACACCATGTAATCCTGCCTCACATCTCACCTATAGAGACGCACACCATGTAATCCTGCCTCACATCTCACCTAGAGAGACACACCATGTAATCCTGCCTCACATCTCACCTAGAGAGAGACACACCATGTAATCCTGCCTCACATCTCACCTAGAGAGAGAGACACACCATGTAATCCTGCCTCACATCTCACCTAGAGAGAGAGAGACACACACACCATGTAATCCTGCCTCACATCTCACCTAGAAAGAGAGAGACACACCATGTAATCCTGCCTCACATCTCACCTAGAGAGAGAGACACCATGTAATCCTGCCTCTCACATCTCACCTAGAGACACACACCATGTAATCCTGCCTCACATCTCACCTAGAGAGACACACACCATGTAATCCTGCCTCACATCTCACCTAGAGAGACACACACCATGTAATCCTGCCTCACATCTCACCTAGAGAGAGAGACACCATGGAATCCTGCCTCTCACATCTCACCTAGAGAGACACACACCATGTAATCCTGCCTCTCACATCTCACCTAGAGAGACACACACCATGTAATCCTGCCTCACATCTCACCAAGAGACACACACCATGTAATCCTGCCTCACATCTCACCTAGAGACACACACCATGTAATCCTGCCTCTCACATCTCACCTAGAGAGACACACCATGTACTCCTGCCTCTCACATCTCACCTAGAGAGACACATACCATGTAATCCTGCCTCTCACATCTCACCTAGAGAGAGACACACCATGTAATCCAGCCTCTCACATCTCACCTAGAGAGACACATACCATGTAATCCTGCCTCTCACATCTCACCTAGAGAGACACACACCATGTAATCCTGCCTCACACATCTCACCTAGAGAGACACACACCATGTAATCCTGCCTCTCACATCTCACCTAGAGAGACACACACCATGTAATCCTGCCTCTCACATCTCACCTAGAGAGACACACACCATGTAATCCTGCCTCTCACATCTCACCTAGAGAGACACATACCATGTAATCCTGCCTCTCACATCTCACCTAGAGAGACACACACCATGTAATCCTGCCTCTCACATCTCACCTAGAGAGACACATACCATGTAATCCTGCCTCTCACATCTCACCTAGAGAGAGACACACCATGTAATCCTGCCTCTCACATCTCACCAAGTTTCTAAACTACCTCTCTATGTGGACCTGATCCCCTTCACTTTTAAATTGGCTGGAGGGGTTGGCTCTGCTGTGTGTGTGTGTGTGTGTGTGTGTGTGTGTGTGTGTGTGTTAGTCTCTCCCAATGTGTGTGTGTGTGTGTGTGTGTTAGTCTCTCCCAATGTGTGTGTGTGTGTGTGTGCGGTCTCTCCCCAGCTTGCAGGAGTGATGTGCTTTTGGTCCACCAATGAAGTGACTGTTCCAGCCAGGGGCTGCTGGGTCTTCATGCTTCGCCACCGTTCACTTACTTGGCAATTGGTTTGTGAGAGAGATGGTAGTTCTCATGTGTTTAGAGTGGGACAGACAGACAGGGTGATTTTAGAGTCTATTACGGTAGTGTGTTTAGGGACCGTCAGAATGGGAACCCAATGATGAAGGTATCAGTAACTAAATGATTTCACTGGCCGTCTTTCCATCACGACCTTGAATGTCTGAAGAATTTCTCAAGTGTTACTCAGTGGACAAACTAGTTTCAACTCAGGCTGTGACATTCTGTCAGCCGCTGAATATCAAGCAAATACCTGCCGGTCTCACGGCGATAGACCGTTAATTAACATAAACACGTTTAGCATGTCCTGGCTTCTACACACAGCCTCTGATGCTGACCTTTAGGAACGTCTACACCTTATATATATCCTACACCTTCACAATGAATCCATGTAATATAGTCTACACCTTCACAATAATTCCATGTAATATATCCTACACCTTCACAATAAATCCATGTAATATATCCTACACCTTCATAATAAATCCATGTAATATAGTCTACACCTTCACCAATAAATCCATGTAATATAGTCTACACCTTCACCAATAAATCCATGTAATATAGTCAACACCTTCACCAATAAATCCATGTAATATAGTCTACACCTTCACCAATGAATCCATGTAATATATCCTACACCTTCATAATAAATCCATGTAATATAGTCTACACCTTCACCAATAAATCCATGTAATATAGTCTACACCTTCACCAATAAATCCATGTAATATAGTCAACACCTTCACCAATAAATCCATGTAATATATCCTACACCTTCACCAATAAATCCATGTAATATAGTCTACACCTTCACAATGAATCCATGTAATATAGTCAACACCTTCACCAATAAATCCATGTAATATAGTCTACACCTTCACCAATGAATCCATGTAATATAGTCTACACCTTCACCAATAAATCCATGTAATATAGTCTACACCTTCACAATGAATCCATGTAATATAGTCAACACCTTCACCAATAAATCCATGTAATATATCCTACACCTTCACCAATAAATCCATGTAATATAGTCAACACCTTCACCAATAAATCCATGTAATATAGTCAACACTTTCACCAATAAATCCATGTAATCCTGCCTACACCTTCACCAATAAATCCATGTAATATAGTCTACACCTTCACCAATAAATCCATGTAATCCTGCCTACACCTTCACCAATAAATCCATGTAATATAGTCTACACCTTCACCAATAAATCCATGTAATATAGTCTACACCTTCACCAATGAATCCATGTAATATAGTCTACACCTTCACCAATAAATCCATGTAATATAGTCTACACCTTCACCAATAAATCCATGTAATCCTGCCTACACCTTCACCAATAAATCCATGTAATCCTGCCTACACCTTCACCAATAAATCCATGTAATATAGTCTACACCTTCACCACTAAATCCATGTAATATAGTCTACACCTTCACAATAAATCCATGTAATATAGTCTACACCTTCACCAATAAATCCATGTAATATAGTCTACACCTTCACCAATACATCCATGTAATATAGTCTACACCTTACCAATAAATCCATGTAATCCTGCCTACACCTTCACCAATAAATCCATGTAATATAGTCTACACCTTCACCAATACATCCATGTAATATAGTCTACACCTTACCAATAAATCCATGTAATCCTGCCTACACCTTCACCAATAAATCCATGTAATATAGTCTACACCTTCACCAATAAATCCATGTAATATAGTCTACACCTTCACAATAAATCCATGTAATATAGTCTACACCTTCACCAATAAATCCATGTAATCCTGCCTACACCTTCACCAATAAATCCATGTAATATAGTCTACACCTTCACCAATAAATCCATGTAATATAGTCTACACCTTCACCAATAAATCCATGTAATATAGTCTACACCTTCACCAATAAATCCATGTAATCCTGCCTACACCTTCACCAATAAATCCATGTAATATAGTCTACACCTTCACCAATAAATCCATGTAATATAGTCTACACCTTCACCAATAAATCCATGTAATCTAGCTTACACCTTCACCAATAAATCCATGTAATCTAGCCTACGCCTTCACCAATAAATCCATGTAATATATCCTACACCTTCACCAATAAATCCATGTAATATATCCTACACCTTCACAATAAATCCATGTAATATATCCTACACCTTCACAATAAATCCATGTAATATAGTCTACACCTTCACAATAAATCCATGTAATATATCCTACACCTTCACAATAAATCCATGTAATATAGTCTACACCTTCACCAATAAATCCATGTAATATATCCTACACCTTCACAATAAATCCATGTAATATATCCTACACCTTCACAATAAATCCATGTAATATATCCTACACCTTCACAATAAATCCATGTAATATATCCTACACCTTCACAATGAATCCATGTAATATAGTCAACACCTTCACAATGAATCCATGTAATATAGTCAACACCTTCACAATGAATCCATGTAATATAGTCTACACCTTACCAATAAATCCATGTAATCCTGCCTATACCTTCACCAATAAATCCATGTAATATAGTCTACACCTTCACCAATAAATCCATGTAATATAGTCTACACCTTCACCACTAAATCCATGTAATATAGTCTACACCTTCACCAATAAATCCATGTAATATAGTCTACACCTTCACAATAAATCCATGTAATATAGTCTACACCTTCACAATAAATCCATGTAATATAGTCTACACCTTCACAATAAATCCATGTAATATAGTCTATACCTTCACCAATAAATCCATGTAATCCTGCCTACACCTTCACCAATAAATCCATGTAATCCTGCCTACACCTTCACCAATAAATCCATGTAATATAGTCTACACCTTCACCACTAAATCCATGTAATATAGTCTACACCTTCACAATAAATCCATGTAATATAGTCTACACCTTCACCAATAAATCCATGTAATCCTGCCTACACCTTCACCAATAAATCCATGTAATATAGTCTACACCTTCACCAATAAATCCATGTAATATAGTCTACACCTTCACCAATAAATCCATGTAATATAGTCTACACCTTCACAATAAATCCATGTAATATAGTCAACACCTTCACCAATAAATCCATGTAATATAGTCTATACCTTCACCAATAAATCCATGTAATCCTGCCTACACCTTCACCAATAAATCCATGTAATATAGTCCACACCTTCACCAATAAATCCATGTAATATAGTCTACACCTTCACCAATAAATCCATGTAATCTAGCTTACACCTTCACCAATAAATCCATGTAATCTAGCCTACACCTTCACCAATAAATCCATGTAATATATCCTACACCTTCACAATAAATCCATGTAATATATCCTACACCTTCACAATAAATCCATGTAATATAGTCTACACCTTCACAATAAATCCATGTAATATATCCTACACCTTCACAATAAATCCATGTAATATAGTCTACACCTTCACCAATAAATCCATGTAATATATCCTACACCTTCACAATAAATCCATGTAATATATCCTAGACCTTCACAATAAATCCATGTAATATATCCTACACCTTCACAATAAATCCATGTAATATATCCTACACCTTCACAATGAATCCATGTAATATAGTCAACACCTTCACAATGAATCCATGTAATATAGTCAACACCTTCACAATGAATCCATGTAATATAGTCTACACCTTACCAATAAATCCATGTAATCCTGCCTATACCTTCACCAATAAATCCATGTAATATAGTCTACACCTTCACCAATAAATCCATGTAATATAGTCTACACCTTCACCACTAAATCCATGTAATATAGTCTACACCTTCACCAATAAATCCATGTAATATAGTCTACACCTTCACAATAAATCCATGTAATATAGTCTACACCTTCACAATAAATCCATGTAATATAGTCTATACCTTCACCAATAAATCCATGTAATCCTGCCTACACCTTCACCAATAAATCCATGTAATCCTGCCTACACCTTCACCAATAAATCCATGTAATATAGTCTACACCTTCACCACTAAATCCATGTAATATAGTCTACACCTTCACAATAAATCCATGTAATATAGTCTACACCTTCACCAATAAATCCATGTAATCCTGCCTACACCTTCACCAATAAATCCATGTAATATAGTCTACACCTTCACCAATAAATCCATGTAATATAGTCTACACCTTCACCAATAAATCCATGTAATATAGTCTACACCTTCACAATAAATCCATGTAATATAGTCAACACCTTCACCAATAAATCCATGTAATATAGTCTATACCTTCACCAATAAATCCATGTAATCCTGCCTACACCTTCACCAATAAATCCATGTAATATAGTCCACACCTTCACCAATAAATCCATGTAATATAGTCTACACCTTCACCAATAAATCCATGTAATCTAGCTTACACCTTCACCAATAAATCCATGTAATCTAGCCTACACCTTCACCAATAAATCCATGTAATATATCCATTATTTATTTTAGACAGGTCTAAAGAAGCATGATATGAAGAAAATGTAGTCTATTTCAGAAGAACAGAATGGCATACTCTGAGTTGTCCTTATGTTCGGTTCTGATCCGGCAATGCCATATGGCTGTGGGCTACACTAGTTCATTTAGCAGGTTCTGACCCGGCCATATGGCTGTGGGTTACGCTAGTTCATTTAGCAGGTTCTGACCCGGCTGTATGGCTGTGGGTTACACTAGTTCATTTAGCAGGTTCTGACCCGGCCGTATGGCTGTGGGCTACACTAGTTCATTTAGCAGGTTCTGACCCGGCCATATGGCTGTGGGTTACACTAGTTCATTTAGCAGGTTCTGACCCGGGCCGTATGGCTGTGGGCTACACTAGTTCATTTAGCAGGTTCTGACCCGGCCGTATGGCTGTGGGTTACACTAGTTCATTTAGCAGGTTCTGACCCGGCCGTATGGCTGTGGGCTACACTAGTTCATTTAGCAGACAAGATTTCCAAGGAATTTTAAGTAAATCTACTATCCCCAATAGTACAACATTTGACCTATTCTGTGCAAATATATATGTGACATTTAGTTTTGATTTAGAATGGACCATTATCATGCACCTGTCTTGCACTTAAATAGTGAAATGGAGGACGCTTTTCCCGTGGTTCATTTGCATGCCAGCCAGGTAGGCTATACTCCTGTTGTAAAGAGAAGCTATGTGCTTCATATTAGGAAAGTTTAGAAATATAGTAGGCCTAGCCTATAGATAGCTGATGGGACCCTCCTATTTTTAATAGAGGCCATCACTCTGTTTTCTCACGCAATTACATAGCCTATAGAAATGTTGACCAACATGAGCTCATGGGCTCTCATGAAGTGTTTTGATTAAATCAAATCAATTTATATAGCCCTCCTTACATCAGCTGATATCTCAAAGTGCTGTACAGAAACCCAGCCTGTAACCCCAAACAGCAAGCAATGCGGGTGTAGAAGCACGGTGGCTAGGAAAAACTCCCTAGAAGGCCAAAACCTAGGAAGAAACCTAGAGAGGAATCAGGCTATGAGGGGTGGCCAGTCCTCTTCTGGCTGTGCCGGATGGAGATTATAACAGAGCATGGCCAAGATGTTCAAATGTTCATAAATGACCAGCAGGGTCAAATAATAATAATCACAGTGGTTGTCGAGGGTGCAACAAGTCAGCACCTCAGGAGTCAATGTCAGTTGGCTTTTCATAGCCTATCATTCAGAGTATCTCTACCGCTCCTGCTCTCTCTAGAGAGTTGAAAACAGCAGGTCTGGGACAGGTAGCACGTCCGGTGAACAGGTCAGGGTTCCATAGGCGCAGGCAGAACAGTTGTAACTGGAGTAGCAGCATGGCCAGGTTTGTGTGTGTGTGTGTGTGAGAGGGAGAGAGATTCACACAGGACACTGGATAAATACTCCAGATATAAGACTGACCCTAGCCCCCCGACACAAACTACTGCAGCATAAATACAGGAGGGGTAAGGAGACACTGGCCCCATCCGATTATACACCCGGACAGGGCCAAACAGGCAGGATATAACCCCGCCCACTCTGCCAAGGACAGCCCCCACACCACTAGAGGGATATCTTCAACCACCAACTTACCATCCTGAGACAAGGCCGAGTATAGCCCACAAAGATCTCCGCCACGGCACAAGCCAAGGGGGAGTGCCAACCCAGACAGGAAGACCACGTCAGTGACTCAACCCACTCAAGTGACGCACCCCTCCTAGGGATGGCATGGAAGAGCACCAGTAAGCCAGTGACTCGGCCTCTGTAATAGGGTTAGAGGCAGAGAACCCCACTGGAGAGAGGGGAACCGCCTAGGCAGAGACAGCAAGGGCGGTTCGTTGCTCCAGTGCCTTTCCGTTCACCTTCACACTCCTGGGCCAGACTACACTCAATCATATGACCTACTGAAGAGATGTGTCTTCAATAAAGACTTAAAGGTTGAGACCGAGTCTGCGTCTCTCACATGGGTAGACAGACCATTCCATAAAAATGGAGCTCTATAGGAGAAAGCCCTGCCTCCAGTTGTTTGCTTAGAAATTCTAGGGACAATTAGGAGGCCTACGTCTTGTGACCGTAGCATAAGTGTAGGTATGTATGGTAGGACCAAATCGGAAAGATTGGTAGGAGCAAGCCCATGTAATGCTTTGTAGGTTAGCAGTAAAACCTTGAAATCAGCCCTTGCCTTAACAGGAAGCCAGTGTAGGGAGGCTAGCACTGGACTAATATGATACATTTTTTTGGTTCTAGTCAGGATTCTAGCAGCCGTATTTAGCACTAACTGAAGTTTATTTAGTGCTTTATCCGGGTAGCCTGAAAGTAGAGCATTGCAGTAGTCTAACCTAGAAGTAACAAAAGCATGGATTAATTTTTCTGCATCAATTTTGGACAGAACATTTCTGATCTTTGCAATGTTACGCAGATGGAAAAAAGCTGTCCTTGAAACAATCTTGATATGTTCGTCAAAAGAGAGATCAGGGTCCAGAGTAACGCCGAGGTCCTTCAGTTTTATTTGAGACGACTGTACAACCATCAAGATTAATTGTCAGATTCAACAGAAGATATCTTTGTTTCTTGGGACCTAGAACAAGCATCTCTGTTTTGTCTGAGTTTAAAAGTAGAAAGTTTGCAGCCATCCACTTCCTTATGTCTGAAACACAGGCTTCCAGCGAGGGCAATTTTGGGGCTTCACCATGTTTCATTGAAATGTACAGCTGTGTGTCGTCCGCATAGCAGTGAAAGTTAACATTATGTTTTCGAATGACATCCCCAAGAGGTAAAATATATAGTGAAAACAATAGTGGCCCTAAAACGGAACCTTGAGGAACACCGACATTTACAGTTGATTTGTCAGAGGACAAACCAATCACAGAGACAAACTGATAAGATCTAACCAGGCCAGAACTTGTCCGTGTAGACCAATTTGGGTTTCCAATCTCTCCAAAAGAGTGTGGTGATCGATGGTATCAAAAGCAGCACTAAGGTCTAGGAGCACGAGGACAGATGCAGAGCCTCGGTCTGACGCCATTAAAAGGTAATTTACCACCTTCACAAGTGCAGTCTCAGTGCTATGATGGGGTCTAAAACCAGACTGAAGCATTTTGTATAAATTGTTTGTCTTCAGGAAGGCAGTGAGTTGCTGCGCAGCAGCTTTTTCAATTTTTTTGAGAGGAATGGGATATTCGATAAAGGCCGATTTTAGTTTTTTATATTTTCTGGGTCAAGTTTTGGCTTTTTCAAGTGAGGCTTTATTACTGCCACTTTTAGTGAGTTTGGTACACATCTGGTGGATCGAGAGCCGTTTATTTTGTTCAACATAGGAGGGCCAAGCAAAAGAAGTAGCTCTTTCAGTAGTTTAGTTGGAATAGGGTCCAGTATGCAGCTTGAACGTTTAGAGGCCATGATTATTTTCATCATTGTGTGAAGAGATATGGTACTAAAACACTTTAGTGTCTCCCTTGATCCTAGGTCCTGGCAGGGTTGTGCAGACTCAGGACAATGGAGCTTTGGAGGAATACGCAGATTTAAAGAGGAGTCCATAATTTGCTTTCTAATGATCATGATCTTTTCCTCAAAGAAGTTCATGAATTTATTACTGCTGAAGTGAAAGCCATCCTCTATTGGGTAATGCTGCTTTTTAGTTAACTTTGCGACAGTATCACAAATACATTTCAGATTGTTCTTATTTTCCTCAATTAGGTTGGAAAAGTAGGATGATCGAGCAGCAGTGAGGGCTCTTCGATACTGCACGGTACTGTCTTTCCAAGCTAGTCGGTTGACTTCCAGTTTGATTAGATTTTACATTACATTTGCATTGCTGTCCGAGTGATTTAAAGGGACAGTACCGTGCTGAGTACCAGGCAGTTAGCAAGTTTGGTAGGCTACTAATGACAATCAGTAGCATCAGAGAAGCCCAGTTACCGTGACTAAACCTCCGGTGTGGCAGTAATATGGTCACCATAACAGCTCTGGTTTCCACCCAACTCATCCTCTCTGTGTGTGTGTGTGTGTGTGTGTGTGTGTGTGTGTGTGTGTGTGTGTGTGTGTGTGTGTGTGTGTGTGTGTGGATCTTAATAGAATCAGTCCTACTGTTGTCCCAGTCCTGATGGTCCCTAAAGCCACACAGAGATTAGATTCCCTATTCCACAGCAGTGATGGGACACTATCAACTGGAGAGTTATAGATCAGACTGCTAGTTTAGAGTCTGCCTACATAGTTGGAGGACCTTCACGTTGTCTGAGGTAGACATGAAGGGTAGCTTTTCCTGTCACTTTCTCTCTGTCATACACACACACTTCCTGTCCCTGTGTGTTCTGGCAACACAGACACTTCCTGTCCCTGTGTGTTCTGGCAACACAGACACTTCCTGTCCCTGTGTGTTCTGGCAACACACACACTTCCTGTCCCTGTGTGTTCTGGTCTAATTGTCAGATCTTTCTGGCCTCAGGTTCCAAACCATTTTCTAACGGTTACTGTGAACTCCACTCTTCATCCCTCTCGCTCTCCTCTTCATCCCTCTCTCTCTCCTCTTCATCCTTCTCTCCTCCTTCATTCCTCTCTCTCCTCCCTTTCTCTCCTCTTCATCCCTCTCCTCTCTCTCTCCCCCCTTCACTAAGAAAGAAGATGATGTTCCTCTCTACTTATTTAGATCACTCATGACACTTTAGGAGACTGGGTTTTCCTTCCTCTTTAAAGATAGTAGGACACACCCCCGACACACACACACACACACACACACACACACACACACACACACACACACACACACACCCCCCGAGGCGCACACACACACACCCCCCGAGGCGCACACACACACACACACACACACACCCCCCGAGGCGCACACACACACACACACACACCCCCCGAGGCGCACACACACACACACACCCCCGAGGCGCACACACACCCCCCGAGGCGCACACACACACACCCCCGAGGCGCGCACACACACACACACACACACACACACACACCCCCGAGGCGCACACACACACACACCCCCGAGGCGCGCGCACACACACACCCCCGAGGCGCGCGCACACACACACACCCGAGGCGCGTGCACACACACACACACCCGAGGCGCGTGCACACACACACACACCCGAGGCGCGTGCACACACACACACACCCGAGGCGCGTGCACACACACACACCCGAGGCGCGTGCACACACACACACACCCGAGGCGCGTGCACACACACACACACCCGAGGCGCACACACACACACACACACACACCCCCGAGGCGCGCACACACACACACACACCCCGAGGCGCACACACACACACACCCCGAGGCGCACACACACACACACACCCACCAAGACGCACACACCCCAAGACACACACACACTTATCCCGACACACACACTCACAAACAGACACACAAAGAAACATACATCCTTCCATTTGTCCAATTTTCGTAGGTGAATGTTCTAAAGCAGGATGTTACCAGGCCTTACTAAAATGTTACCAGGCCTTACTAAAATGTTACCAGGCCTTACATACATGAAGGGAACATTTTGGCATTTGCTGTATGACTAGTGAGGAAGTCCATATTGCAAATGTACGGTTCCTTACTAGACGTCCGCGAATGTTTGGAAAATCGGCGGACGGCGCCGGGCTGTGCATTGGGGCCGGATCTTCCGGGAAGTCATCGAACGAAGCCTCTCGGACGTTCGGTTTCCTTTAATAAAATATTCAAATTTTGGTCATTTTTCACCTGTCCCGGATTATACCACAGGAGGGCGAATGGAGGGCACATGGAATCATATTGCAAATGTAACAAACATCACCAATCACGACATGGCCTTTTCTCCTAAACGGAAAGGACTTCGAAGACGAAACTTGGCGAGCATAGGTTTGGCATAATGGGCAGTTGGCCCCGAACAAGATGGAGTCGAGGCCTCAACGCTTTTTGAGTTAAGGCCATTTTTCTGGGATTAAAGGTCAAAAATGAAAATAGAGCGCTAATTTCACCGCTTCACATCAAAGTACATGAGCCTACGGTGTCAGGAAAAAAAGAACCAGACATTTATCTATTGTCATTTAAGAGAAATCGTACAATGTCAAATTGGTGATATTCAAAAAAAAAAAAATCCAACTACAGATCCAGTTGCAGCGTGTTCAGATGAATCTGTTAAGGCGGGTTTCGGAGCTCTGTGAGATTTCTTTGATTTTCTGAAACAACACACACTCGTTCAACCCTCTGTAAATAAGTCAGTTCTTAACTTCTTGAGGCTACCTGGGACGTTAGCGTGCCCCCCGTGGCGCACCCTATCAACAGCAGGTGCATTTCAAGAGCGGCAAATTTGAAACCAAATAAATGTACAAATTCAAATTTCTCAAACATACAACTAACTTACAGCCTTTGAAAGATAAACATCTTCTTAATCTAACCACGTTTACCGATTTCAAAAAGGTTTTACGGGGAAAGCATAAAGTTAGGTTATGTTAGGAGAGTACATTGACAATAGCGGTGTGCAATGCATTGTCGATTCAAAGACAGGCTTCACCAAAACCATACAATCAGCTAAAATTATGCACTAACCTTTTACAATCTCCATCAGATGACACTCCTAGGACATTATGTTAGACAATGCATGCATTTTTAGTTCTATCAAGTTCATATTTATATCTAAAAACAGTGTTTTACTATGGCGTTGATGTTCAGGAAATCGTTTCCCTCCAATACCGGCAGTCAAGTCATGACAACAAAATAATTAATTAATATTAGAAAACATTGCTAAAATATTATATTGTCATTCAAAGAATTATAGATTTACATCTCTTGAACGCAATGGACTTGTCAGATTTAAAATTAACCTTACTGGGAAATCACACTTTGCAATAATCTGAGCACTGCACCAGAAAAATACGCATCGCGATACAAACTAACCGCCATGTTGGAGGAATCTAAAATCGAAAATACTATATAAATAATCCATTACCTTTGATTCTCTTCATCAGATGTCACTTCCAAAGAGTCTCAGGTCCATAACGAATGTAGTTTTGTTCAAAAAAGCTCATCATTTATGTCGAAAAACCTCTGTGTTGTAGCGCATGATCTAAGCCAGCCGGACTTCACTTCACTTCAAGAACGGAAAAAATATATTTCCGTTCGTTCAAACATGTCAAACGTTGTATCGCATAAATCATTAGGGCCTTTTTTAACCAGAACATGAATAAAATTCAAGGCGGACCATTGGGTTCTCTTTTAAAACGTTTCGGAATGAGAGTACCCACCATCAAATCGCACGCCAGGTGTCTAATGGACCATCACGTTCCATGGCTCTTATTCGGTCAGATCTCACTGTAGAACACTCAAAACACTTTGTAAAGGCTGGGGACATCTTGTGGAAGCAATAGGAAGTGCCAGAATATTCCTCACTCCCTTTGTTTTTCAATGGCATAGGCTCAAAGTCAATTCAACACATCAGGTATCCACTTCCTGTCAGAATCTGTCTCAGGGTTTTGCCTGCCAAATGAGTTCTGTTATACTCACAGACACCATTCAAACAGTTTTTGAAACTTTAGGGTGTTTTCTATCCATATATAATAAGTATATGCATATTGTAGTTACTGGGTAGGTGTAGGAGGCAGTTAAAAATGGGCACATATTTTTTCAAAAAATTCTCAATACTGCCCCCTATACCCTAACAGGTTAACGTAAAGACTTAAAACTCAATATTCTATAAGAGCCTAACCCAAGGAGGATATGTGTTCACTTTCAGCTTCCTGTGTCAACCAGAAGTGCCTTAAAATGGAGTCATAGGGGCTGTTTCGAAGTGTTAAAAAGGTCATATCTTTCCACAACTTCATATGTGTGTTATGCAACCCTCATGAACTGTAAATCAGTCATTTCTCCAAACAGATGAATCCTACAGACGAAGAACCATATATGTGACAATTTTTCCATTTTAAGATAATCAGTTATTTTTATATTATTAATTGTGTGTACCACATTAGGTGTTTTATGGTTGACAAATAATTCACCATACTCATATCTTCCAACAACAATTGATCTTTTTTTGTTATTTCAAAAAATACTTCTTTTATTGCTGTTTTAATTTTTAGAATGTGCAAGAACAGTATATCTCCAGCGATGATTTCAGTTTGTGGAAGAACAGTATATGTGACATTTTGCATGACACTTGTAAGATGTCCTTTTTTAACACCTGATATGATGTTTTAAGTACTTTCAAGTACAGATGCCCTTCATGTAAATAACTTAAATGCAATATGTAGTTAATTCATTTGTATGGAGGTTCATTTAAAGGAGGTCTATCAACTTTAGCACTGATGACTTTTCTTAAAAGTTGAGTCATGAAATCTTAGTCTCATTTAAAATGAAGCCCTCAATGTGAACACACCATAGAATAACTACAAAAATAGAATACAATTAAATGAATTCAATCAAAAGAAGCACAACTTGTACATATCAAATATGGATCAATGTGATGTGCCAATATGCATGTCCATTATGCAGGTCCCTAAGGTCAATATTACAAAACGTTCAGAAAACCATTCTCTTTGCGTTTAACACTATGATCAGCAATTAAGTTTTGAATTGCGTTAAACCCATGCTAAAGGCAAGAAATGTCCTTCTGTACTGAGGTGACAGCAGTAAATAAGTTAACTGCTTAGAGTTAATGCTAAATGTGGTGACAGAGAGATGTACTGTATATTGTAATGAATAAAAAAAGGGAATCATTAGGATATTTTATTGTTAGAACAACATGTTGCATGTTGATGGGATGTTAGTAAACTATTTTCTGTGCAATACCTGTGACTTTTAACCACCTCACTGAGGTGATCTGTAGTCCAGCTGGTCGCTTGAGGACAGAATCTGGAAGGTGCCTGAAGTCTTCACATTGCATCCTCGTCACCTTGAATGGTTTCGCTGGTTGTGCTTCAAGTATCATCTTTGAAACATCATCAGGTGTATGAAGGACTGACTCCTTGCACCTCTTCTCGATGGTGGCAAAAGATCGATCACAAGGAAGAAAAGAATGACCAGAGACCATGAACTTCTGCTCAACTTGGGTAAAGTAACCCATAGAGACGAGCATCGACATCAGATTGAGCATCCGCCAGTTGTTATTCTGCCCACAGCATCTGTCACTGAAGATGATCAACTTGCGCACCTCTGGTTTGGTGAGTGGCGTGAATTTTGTCTTCACCCACTTCAATATGCAGCTTACTTCCTCAATGGAACCTCGGTGTGCAATCCCCTCATGCCAAACACACATGTATGCAGGATCTTCTTTTCCAAGTTCCTGGATGCAAAGGTTAAAATTTGACAGCTGCCGCTGATAGTAGACATTGGAGTGGGTCAGATTAGGGGTGTACATCACCCCCTATAGATCCACAGAAATGACATGGCAGTCAGCATTGGCTTTAGCCCACTCAGTGTCACTTTGAAGCCGTGTGTAGAGGCCTTTTCGGCTTTTCGATGGTGCAACTCACTTTCAACTGCAATCTTCCTCTTCTCCTCTTCAGATGTTGCTGCTGACATCTTAGTGAAGAATGCGTCACATTTGCCACAGGTGTCACTCCTGGGTTGGCCGAAATTGAGACTGCTGTTTGAAAATGTCCCTATAAACCCAGAATTTTGCAGATGATGTGGTATTCTTCTCTTTGTAGAACATATACATTTATTGATAGTAAAACATATACTGTAGCACATTCAGGGTATTGCTTGATCAGGACCCCCCATCTTTCACACACTCCCAACCTATACACAGAATGAGTTTGTATTGCACCATTGTGTAACACTGCACTTTTAGAGTTAACGTTAATGTACGTATCATTACTGTCAAAGTTAAACTATGCAAGTGTTCAATATAGCTATTATAATAGGAGTTTTGTCCTATTTCTAACCTGTTCTAAGCCGGAGAGAATCAACGCTTGTTGTTTCTCGTATGGGACAGTGTAGAAACTGTTGAACAGATGCAGCTTGCGCTCATCAGTCAACTTTCCACAATCCTTTCTGCACGTCGTGGAACACGCTCTTCCCTGCAGGATACAGTGTAACGTTACATATAACTAGCTAGCTACTGTAGCCATGTCGAATCATCCGGTGGATGGACAAAAAGTAGCTAGCTATGTTTCTTCTATAATCTAGCAATAACATTTGTAACGATAGTGTATAAATTAGTAGCCAACGAACTTTAGCTAATATGTTTTCTCTATAGTTACAAATTAGACAACCCAGAACATACATGTTAGTTACTGTACCCTATAGCTAGCTAGCTTGATTGTTTGATATACGGTTCTTCCACATACCTCTTTTGGACAGCTTTTCACCGTTTTTTCTTGACCCTTATGATTTGTAAAGGGTTTTCCCAGTGTTTTCTTGACCCTTACGATTTGTATAGGGTTTTCCCAGTGTTTTCTTGACCCTTACGATTTGTATAGGGTTTTCCCGCATTCCGTAAGATCTTCCTTTGCCTGTCTTTCCATTCTTTTAGTTTTGTTTTACGTTTCTTTCCCACATTTCGGCGATTTTCATCGGCAACAGAAAAGTTGTGCGCTTATCCGTCCATTCTGAGTGGTGCACATAAACGGTTATTCCACGAGAGCCTATCTTTAAATTAAAAAATATTGTTAATTAGCGCGTGGAAAGCTTGTGAAACCGGTTCACTATAGAAAAAGGGTGTCCAATAATGATTTTTCATGTATATCTCTTTTTTTTGAAAAATGTCACATATACGGTTCTTCGTCTGTAGGATTCAATGTCAAAGAAAAGCTCTCACACACACACACACACACACACACACACACACACACACACACACACACACAGCAAGGATGGAGTGACAGAGTACAGTGCTTAAAGACACACAGAGCCTGCAATGGCATTACCATTATCTCTAGGCTGTGCCGAGTTCAACGAGATGCCCCGCTTGACCGTAGCTCGCTCGGCCTCAGCGTAGCGACCTTGAAAAAAAGGAGGCCCAAAATGAAGCCTGACCCTAAATTTCAAGTGCTTTTGGGTGACAGCGAGAGAACCGTTGGGGTTAGAAGCACAATTCGACCTCAGGAACGTTCCTGAGGTCCTCCCGATCTGTGCAAGCCTAACCTTGACCATGTGGCATTAACCCTTAACAGTTAAAAGGTGTTTACATCAAAAAGTTTGCAATGACTTTTCTCCCCATAGAAATACATTGCCTATTCCCCTAAATTCAACCTGAAGCCTATGTGGGTTATGAATGTCTTATGAACCTTTCTTCGATAATAATTCATCAGGCTACTGTGAGGTCTACCTGTGTCGATTCTAAGCTTCCTGGAGCAACTGGAAGTGGTTAAAAACACCCTAAACGTGTTTTTCTATAACCAGCCTGCAGATTGTGAAAATCACTGCATTCAACCCTATGTCGATCAGTCAATTCTTAACATAAAGACTTAAAACTCAGGATTCTGTAATAGCATACCCCAATCAGGATATGTGTTTACTTATAGCTTCCTGTGCCAACCGGAAGTGCCTTAAATATGGGTCACGGGCTGTTTCGAAGGGTTAAAAAAGTCTGATCATTTCAAAACTTCATATGTGTGACTAGGTAACCCTCATGAACTGTAAATCAGTCATTTATCCCATCAGATTTGCAAAAAAAACTAACACACACACACACAGCTAGGACATAGTGACACAGTGTGGGGCTTAGAGGCATACAGTGCCTGCAATAGTTAACTTCGTTCGAACGATCAAAGACCTAGAGCTCTGAAACTTTAGAAACCTGTTCTAGAGCTCAAGTCGATAGTGCACGGTGAGTTATGTGGCTCTAGAAGGTTCTCAGACCGAGAAACAGCCTCGTACATTTGCAATATGTTCAATTCATTTTGACCATCACAAAAATGGCGACATTTAGAAATGTCCCAGAGTCGCAAGACTAGGTGCATAGAAACCGCCTCGGCCCATAGAGACGGACCCCAACGTTTCTCTCCGATAGCTCATTCAAGGACCCCGTAGCAACGCCCTGAAAAAGTGGATTTTCAGCACCAATTAAGGTCGTTGCTCGGGCACCAAATGACGTATCGAGCCGAAACTTGGCATTCGGGTTTTTTTACCATTTTTTTATGGTTTAAACTGAAGGCGCTGTGAAATATGGGCCTGCTCTGATATATGCGATAGTTGGCTTCTAAACGAGTTGGAAAAAGTGGATTTGGTGTCAGATGGTATCAGTTTGGTGTCAGAATGACATCTGATGGACGCTGACTTGCTGGGTGACGAGCGATGGAGAGGAACCACAGTCACTGCCCGGCCATCCTGAGTTCATCGGGCCAGTCAATTTTGCATTTCTGCAGTATTTTTGAGCATGTCAAATTCGTGATGGTAATGGTCATTTTGGATTTTTTTTTTAAATCGTTAAACAACAGAGTCCCACTTCTCCCTCATCATACATGACAAATAGACCATCTAGGTTGATTTATGGCTTTACATAGGGCTGTATATCATTTGGGCAGTATAAATGCCATTTGGACATGGTTCACTGACTTTTGGGTTTGGAAACCGACTTTCTATGATCGTACATGGTAAATGGACAAACATCCTGATTTGGCACATTCAATACTTTCATACATGTATAATTGACCAAAAAATAATTGGACATTTCATTTGGACATTTCTAATGGCATTTGGCGCAAAAAAAGTCACTTGACTTCCCATGAAATCATATTCCAAATGCACAAAACATATGCCTTATGCACAAGCAAAAACAACCCCAAAAATTGTCAATAAAATATGTCGAAAGTATGTTCATACAGCTCTTATACATGTGTAATTGACAAAAAAAAATCGAAAACATTTCGAAAAACGGTCCAGAAAGCACTTTTTTAAGGGGGTGATAAGTTTTCAACAACAAACATTTTTTTTTTTCAAAATTTGACCCTTGGGTGTTGACTTGTGTTACATTTGCAATATGAAATCCACGGTGGAGCGCACTCCCCATCTATAGGATTTTTGGGGTGTGACACTTGGCATTTGCCATATGACATTTGCAATATGATTTGGATGAATATGGGCCAAATTGGGTGGTATTGTCCATTGGGTGTGTGATTCGTACAGTGCCAATATGTTCCCATTCCTTTTTGTCCATTTGGAGGGGGTCTTCCCTTACTAAAATGTTACCAGGCCTTACTAACATGTTACCAGGCCTTACTAACATGTTACCAAGCCTTACTAACATGTTACCAGGCCTTATTAAAATGCAGCGACCCACAGCCTCTCTGGTTTTACATGTTTCAGATCAATATGTTGTTTTTATTGGTTATGTATCAATGAGTTACATTTAGGTAACTTTCCTCTCCTCTACACCCCACTGAACTGGTACTAGATAACAGCCCTCTCCTCTCCTCTACACCCCACTGAACTGGTACTAGATAACAGTCCTTTCCTCTACACCCCTCTGAACTGGTACTAGATAACAGTCCTTTCCTCTCCTCTACACCCCACTGAACTGATACTAGATAACAGCCCTCTCCTCTACACCCCACTGAACTGGTACTAGATAACAGCCCTCTCCTCTACACCCCTCTGAACTGGTACTAGATAACAGCCCTCTCCTCTACACCCCACTGAACTGGTACTAGATAACAGCCCTCTCCTCTACACCCCACTGAACTGGTACTAGATAACAGCCCTCTCCTCTACACCCCACTGAACTGGTACTAGATAACAGTCCTTTCCTCTACACCCCACTGAACTGATACTAGATAACAGCCCTCTCCTCTACACCCCACTGAACTGGTACTAGATAACAGCCCTCTCCTCTACACCCCACTGAACTGGTACTAGATAACAGTCCTCTCCTCTACACCCCACTGAACTGGTACTAGATAACAGTCCTTTCCTCTCCTCTACACCCCACTGAACTGGTACTAGATAACAGTCCTTTCCTCTCCTCTACACCCCACTGAACTGGTACTAGATAACAGCCCTCTCCTCTACACCCCACTGAACTGATACTAGATAACAGCCCTCTCCTCTACACCCCACTGAACTGGTACTAGATAACAGCCCTTTCCTCTACACCCCACTGAACTGGTACTAGATAACAGCCCTTTCCTCTCCTCTACACCCCACTGAACTGGTACTAGATAACAGCCCTCTCCTCTACACCCCACTGAACTGGTACTAGATAACAGTCCTTTCCTCTCCTCTACACCCCACTGAACTGGTACTAGATAACAGTCCTTTCCTCTCCTCTACACCCCACTGAACTGGTACTAGATAACAGCCCTCTCCTCTCCTCTACACCCCACTGAACTGGTACTAGATAACAGCCCTCTCCTCTCCTCTACACCCCACTGAACTGGTACTAGATAACAGCCCTCTCCTCTACACCCCACTGAACTGGTACTAGATAACAGTCCTTTCCTCTCCTCTACACCCCACTGAACTGGTACTAGATAACAGTCCTCTCCTCTACACCCCACTGAACTGGTACTAGATAACAGTCCTCTCCTCTACACCCCACTGAACTGGTACTAGATAACAGCCCTCTCCTCTACACCCCTCTGAACTGGTACTAGATAACAGCCCTCTCCTCTACACCCCACTGAACTGGTACTAGATAACAGCCCTTTCCTCTCCTCTACACCCCACTGAACTGATACTAGATAACAGCCCTCTCCTCTACACCCCACTGAACTGGTACTAGATAACAGCCCTCTCCTCTACACCCCACTGAACTGGTACTAGATAACAGCCCTCTCCTCTACACCCCACTGAACTGGTACTAGATAACAGTCCTTTCCTCTACACCCCACTGAACTGGTACTAGATAACAGCCCTTTCCTCTCCTCTACACCCCACTGAACTGGTACTAGATAACAGTCCTTTCCTCTCCTCTACACCCCACTGAACTGGTACTAGATAACAGTCCTCTCCTCTACACCCCACTGAACTGGTACTAGATAACAGCCCTCTCCTCTACACCCCACTGAACTGGTACTAGATAACAGCCCTCTCCTCTACACCCCTCTGAACTGGTACTAGATAACAGCCCTCTCCTCTACACCCCTCTGAACTGGTACTAGATAACAGTCCTTTCCTCTCCTCTACACCCCACTGAACTGGTACTAGATAACAGTCCTTTCCTCTCCTCTACACCCCACTGAACTGGTACTAGATAACAGCCCTCTCCTCTACACCCCTCTGAACTGGTACTAGGTAACAGCCCTCTCCTCTTACACGCCCCTGACTTGTACTAGATAACCAGTCCCTCTCCTCTACACCCCACTGAACTGGTAACTGAATAACAGCCCTCTCCTCTACACCCCACTGAACTGGTACTAGATAACAGCCCTCTCCTCTTAACACCCACTGAACTGGTACTTAGATAACAGCCCTCTCTCCTCTACACCCCACTGAACTGGTACTAGATAACATCCCTCTCCTCTCCTCTACACCCCCTGACTGGTACTAGATAACAGTCCTTTCCTCTCCTACACACCCCACTGAACTGGTACTAGATAACAGTCCTTCCTCTCCTCTACACCCCGCTGAACTGGTACTAGATTAACAGCCCTCTCCTCTACACCCCACTGAACTGGTACTAGATAACAGCCCCTCCTCTCCTCTACACCCCACTGAACTGGTACTAGATAACAGCCCTCTCCTCTACACCCCACTGAACTGGTACTAGATAACAGTCCTTTCCTCTACACCCCACTGAACTGGTACTAGATAACAGTCCTCTCCTCTCCTCTACACCCCACTGAACTGGTACTAGATAACAGCCCTTTCCTCTACACCCCACTGAACTGGTACTAGATAACAGCCCTCTCCTCTACACCCACTGAACTGGTACTAGAACAGTCCTTCCTCTCTCTACCCCACTGAACTGGTACTAGATAACAGCCCTTTCCTCTACACCCCACTGAACTGGTACTAGATAACAGCCCTCTCCTCTACACCCCACTGAACTGGTACTAGATAACAGCCCTCTCCTCTACACCACTGAACTGGTACTAGATAACAGCCCTCTCCTCTACACCCACTGAACTGGTACTAGATAACAGCCCTCTCCTCTACACCCCACTGAACTGGTACTAGATAACAGCCCTCTCCTCTCCTCTACACCCCACTGAACTGGTACTAGATAACAGCCCTCTCCTCTACACCCCACTGAACTGGTACTAGATAACAGCCCTCTCCTCTACACCCCACTGAACTGGTACTAGATAACAGCCCTTTCCTCTACACCCCACTGAACTGGTACTAGATAACAGCCCTTTCCTCTACACCCCACTGAACTGGTACTAGATAACAGTCCTTTCCTCTCCTCTACACCCCACTGAACTGGTACTAGATAACAGTCCTTTCCTCTCCTCTACACCCCACTGAACTGGTACTAGATAACAGCCCTCTCCTCTACACCCCACTGAACTGGTACTAGATAACAGCCCTTTCCTCTACACCCCACTGAACTGGTACTAGATAACAGCCCTCTCCTCTACACCCCACTGAACTGGTACTAGATAACAGTCCTCTCCTCTACACCCCACTGAACTGGTACTAGATAACAGCCCTCTCCTCTACACCCCACTGAACTGGTACTAGATAACAGCCCTCCCTCTACACCCCACTGAACTGGTACTAGATAACAGTCCTCTCCTCACCCCCACTGAACTGGTACTAGATAACAGCCCTCTCCTCTACACCCCACTGAACTGGTACTAGATACAGTCCTTTCCTCTCCTCTACACCCCACTGAACTGGTACTAGATAACAGTCCTTTCCTCTCCTCTACACCCACTGAACTGGTACTAGAACAGCCCTCTCCTCTACACCCTCCCCCCTCTGAACTGGTACTAGATAACAGTCCTTTCCTCTCCTCTACCACCCCACTGAACTGACTATCACCCCCCTCTCCTGTACACCCCTCCTGACAACTGGTACTAGATA
>NC_042994.1:26147298-26149798 GCF_901001165.1 Salmo trutta
TAGAGAGAGAGAGAGAGAGAGAGAGAGATTCTCCGCAATTCTGGAGAAAAGTTAGGAAATGTGTTCTACAACAAACTAACCAGACAGGTGTGGAATGTGTTCTACAACAAACTAACCAGACAGGTGTGGAATGTGTTCTACAACAGACTAATCAGACAGGTGTGGAATGTGTTCTACAACAAACTAACCAGACAGGTGTGGAATGTGTTCTACAACAGACTAACCAGACAGGTGTGGAATGTGTTCTACAACAGACTAATCAGACAGGTGTGGAATGTGTTCTACAACAGACTAACCAGACAGGTGTGGAATGTGTTCTACAACAGACTAATCAGACAGGTGTGGAATGTGTTCTACAACAAACTAACCAGACAGGTGTGGAATGTGTTCTACAACAGACTAATCAGACAGGTGTGGAATGTGTTCTACAACAAACTAACCAGACAGGTTTGGAATGTGTTCTACAACAAACTAACCAGACAGGTGTGGAATGTGTTCTACAACAGACTAACCAGACAGGTGTGGAATGTGTTCTACAACAGACTAATCAGACAGGTGTGGAATGTGTTCTACAACAGACTAACCAGACAGGTGTGGAATGTGTTCTACAACAGACTAACCAGACAGGTGTGGAATGTGTTCTACAACAGACTAACCAGACAGGTGTGGAATGTGTTCTACAACAGACTAACCAGACAGGTGTGGAATGTGTTCTACAACAGACTAACCAGACAGGTGTGGAATGTGTTCTACAACAGACTAACCAGACAGGTGTGGAATGTGTTCTACAACAGACTAACCAGACAGGTGTGGAATGTGTTCTACAACAGACTAACCAGACAGGTGTGGAATGTGTTCTACAACAGGACTAACCAGACAGGTGTGGAATGTGTTCTACAACAGACTAACCAGACAGGTGTGGAATGTGTTCTACAACAGACTAACCAGACAGGTGTGGAATGTGTTCTACAACAGACTAACCAGACAGGTGTGGAATGTGTTCTACAACAGACTAACCAGACAGGTGTGGAATGTGTTCTACAACAGACTAACCAGACAGGTGTGGAATGTGTTCTACAACAGACTAATCAGACAGGTGTGGAATGTGTTCTACAACAGACTAACCAGACAGGTGTGGAATGTGTTCTACAACAGACTAACCAGACAGGTGTGGAATGTGTTCTACAACAGACTAACCAGACAGGTGTGGAATGTGTTCTACAACAGACTAACCAGACAGGTGTGGAATGTGTTCTACAACAGACTAACCAGACAGGTGTGGAATGTGTTCTACAACAGACTAACCAGACAGGTGTGGAATGTGTTCTACAACAGACTAACCAGACAGGTGTGGAATGTGTTCTACAACAAACTAACCAGACAGGTGTGGAATGTGTTCTGGTATAACTGTGGAAATAACGGTATTTTTATTTGTGTGTGTGTCTGTCTGTGTGTGTATGTGTGGTGTCTGTGTCTGTGTCTGTGTCTCTGTGTGTGTGTGTGTGTGTGTGTGCGTGCGTGCGTGCGTGCGTGTCTGTGTCTCTGTGTGTGTGTAGGTCCGTCGCGGGGCTGGTTCCAGCGCTCTAAGGTTCTCCAGGTACAGGCCTGTGTCAGGATGGTTCTAGAGTGGACTAGGAAGGCGGGGCTTAGTTACCTGGCAGACAAGTTCTTCAACAAGTTCAACAGCGCTGTCAGCATCCTGGCCACACCCCCTCAGCAGCTAACACAGGTAACATCACACACCTGACCTCTGCCCTCTAACCCTGTCAGCATCCTGGCCACACCCCCTCAGAAGCTAACACAGGTAACATCACACACCTGACACCTGACCTCTAACCTTTTCTCACCTTAAAGGTCCAATGCAGCCATTTTTATATCAATATAAACTAATTTCTGGGTAACAATGAAGTACCTTACTGTGATTGGTCAACAAGAAACAAAAAAATAGTTTCTTAGCAAAGAGGAGTTTCTCAAGCAAGAATTTGGGACTGTCTGGGAGTGGTCTGAGTGGGGAGGGGAAAACTGAAAACTAGCTGTTTTTGGCTGAGAGGTTTGGAACTGTTTGTCTTATTGGTCTCTTAACTAAATCATCAGGAAGGCCAAACTCCATCCTACTGATTGGCACAGTATTATTCCAAGCTTACAGTGTGGAAATAAAAATAAAATACAGAAAAATCAATTTTTTTGCACTGGGCCTTTAACTCACCCCAACTCTTGATAATCCTAAAGGTTAAGAAATGTGTATTTCTCTATATATTCTGATATATTTATCACTCTATATATTCTGATATATTTATCTCTCTATATATTCTGATATCTCTATGTGTCTAGATGAGTTTGAAGGTGCTGTGTGTGGACCACTCCGGTGTCTATACATTCTGATATATTTATTTCTCTATATATTCTGATATATTTATCTCTCTATATATTCTGATATATTTATCTCTCTATATATTCTGATATATTTATCTCTCTATATATTCTGATATATTTATCTCTC